>NC_079170.1:32655214-32715214 GCF_947568905.1 Ostrea edulis
CCAGCCAGGAGCTGAGCACGTTCGCCATTGCTTAACCTGCATGGTCAAAAGAGAGACTCTACCTCATCACTAGAAAGACTAGCTCACTAGCGGGGATGCATAGCTTGCCTCTTATACTGCTCGCTACACAAAAAATATAGAAACAGGCAATATTAAAGGTAACTAGTTCTAATTGTAACGGGGACCGTTACATATGTTCCCCAAACCTCCCCCAAATAAAATGTGACGTCCTTGTGAATCTATAGCAAAAAATCATTTTATTTTAGCCTTTAATTACATGTAGTACGTTTAATATGGTCATTTCAGTACTAAGAAATGAAAGAAAGCATTGCACGTGCATACACGCGCACGCGTGTATGATTCCGAATTTCTGTTGATGTCGTTCAACAGGCATTTGTATCATATACCCACAGTATGAATTTCATAACGTTTCCACCAAATATAAGGAAGTTATAGCGATTTTAAAATCGTCCAATCAGAATTCAGCACACGTGCATGCACGTGCTGAGCAGTAATTCTAACCACAGCAATTTATAAGGAGTACTAAGACACATCTAAAACCCTAATATCAATAGAATTTGATGAAAAACAAAAACGTTATCGTCCTTTAAAAATCGAACATTTGAAAAACGTCGCACGCGCATGCGCGTGTGCGTTGGCATTTTTTGTTACACCAATATATAGATACACATATTATCTACGTATGTTGTGAATATCATCTCATTCGCTTCATAAATAAGGAAGTAACAAACGTTTTAGTACTATCCAATCAAAATGAAGCGCACGTGCATGCGCGCGCAAATTAGTAATTTTGACCATGCAAATCAGTTAAGGGTCTCAATATCTACCTATGATATGAATATCAAGCCATTTCAATGAACAACAAAAAAGTTAGACTGATTCCAAAGTTAGTGTACAAATTTTGTAATGCATGTGCACGCGCTTGCGTGCGCGTGCAGACAAAATTACTATCATTTTTCATATCTACAAATGATATACTACCATCCTATTTAGGTTTCATATCGATCCCCTTAATATTCTGATTTTCCAATTTTTGTACCAAAATTGCAGTGCACGTGCGCGCGCGTGCATGCATGTGCAGACAAAATGACTATCACCATGCACATCTACAAACGCTATACTATCATCCTGGAAAGTTTCATATCGATCCCTTTTGTAGTTTCTGAGAACACTACCGGACAAAAAAGTACCGGAGAAAAAGAATAATAACTAGTTCTAATTGTAACGGGGACCGTTACATATGTTCCCCAAACCTCCCCCAATTAAAAAGTGATGTCCTTGTGAATCTATAGCAAAAAATCATTTTATTTCAGCCTTTAATTACATGTAGTACGTTCAATATGGTCATTTCAGTACCAAAAAAAATGAAAGAAAGCGTTGCACGCGCATACACGCGCACGCGTGTATGATTCCGAATTTTTGTTGATGTCGTTCAACAGGCATGTGTATCATATACCCACAGTGTGAATTTCATAACGTTTCCACCAAATACAAGGAAGTTATAGCGATTTTAAAATCGTCCAATCAGAATTCAGCACACGTGCATGCACGTGCTGAGCAGTAATTCTAACCACAACAATTTGTAAGGAGTAACAAGACACATCTAAACCATTAATATCAATAGAATTTGATGAAAAACAAAAACGTTATCGTCCTTTAAAAATTGAAAATTTAAAAACGTTGCACGCGCATGCGCATGTGCGTTGGCATTTTTTTTCTTACACCAATATATAGATACACATATTTTCTACATATGCTGTGAATATCATCTCATTCACTTCATAAACAAGATAGTTACAAACGTTTTAGTATTATCCAATCAAAATGAAGCGCACGTGCATGCGCGTGCAAATTGGTAATTTTGACCATGCAAATCAGTTAAGAGTCTCAATATCTACCTATGATATGAATTTCAAGCCATTTCAATGAACAACAAAAAAGTTAGACTGATTCCAAAGTTAGTGTACAAATTTTGTAATGCGCGTGCTCGCGCATGCGTACACGTGCTGACAAAATAAATATTATTTTTCATATGTACAAATGATATACTATCATCCTATTTAGGTTTTATATCGCTTCCTTCAATATTCTGATTTTCCATTTTTTGTACCAAAATTGCAATGCACGTGCGCGCGCGTGCATGCACGTGCAGACAAAATGACTATCACTATGCACATCTACAAACGCTATACTATCATCCTGGAAAGTTTCATATCGATCCCTTTTGTAGTTTCTGAGAACACTACCGGACAAAAAAGTACCGGAGAAAAAGAATAATAATAATAACTAGACACGATCTCGTTGCGAGCAACGAGTAGGTCTTCCGTCCGATTTGTTGATGCACTCGGAGTTAAAAAAAAAAAAAAAAAAAGAAGACAAATGAGTCCCAATTTAGTTTCCGACTTTAAGACACTTTAGATATAATCAATTTTTCATATCATAAGCTTCTGAAGCAAAGTTGCGGTGAAATTCGTTTGAAATTCGACTCTCCAGGCGAGCCATAAGGCCCGCGGGCCTATTTCTTGATGTCATTTGTTAGCCCTCTATAGACTCAACAACTTTAGTTCTATATGTCTTTACAAAATATTTACCTGTAAAAAGTTATTGAGATCGACCGATGTCGACAAAAAATCGACTCTACAGGCGAGCCATTAGGACCATAGGCCTATTTCTTGATATCAATCGATAGATCTCGAGAAACTGAACAACTTTTGTTCAATATGTCCTTACAAAATATTTACCAGTTACAAGTTTTTGAAATCGACTGATATCGACAAAAATCGACTCTACAGGCGAGCCATGAGGCCCACAGACCCATTTTTGGATATTGATCGATAGGTTATGACACATTGAACAACTTTTGTTCAATAATGCTTTTCAAAAAATATGTCGTTTTCAAGATATGAGGCGTCAAATATTTACGATTTTGGCCCTTAAAATCTCTAATTACGTAACATATGACCTACTTTTTGATTTGATAAGATCAAGCTCGTTGAGATGAACATTTCCGCTTCTACAACTTATTATAAAATATTAATAGTTTCTGAGATATTCTCAAAAACATTTGGACCCTTCTGAACCCCTAATTTAAAGGGCCAGCCCGTTTTGCTTGATATCGTAAGAAAGGCCTTGTCATTTTAAACATTTTTTGCTCAACAAGTATTTAGAAATTCTTTACCGTTCTCCAGTTATCTCTACAAGAAATATTTAGGGGCCAAACTGTAGCTCCCTAACGGGGCCACATAGGGAAAAAACGAAATGTACATATTGTTTAGATTATCATTCTGAACAACTTTTGTTCAATAATGCTTTTCAAAATATTTGTCGTTTTCAAGATATGAGGCGTCAATTATTTATGATTTTGGCCCTTAAAATCCCTTATTACGTAACATATGACCTACTTTTTGATTTGATAAGAACAAGCTGGTTTAGATGAACATTTCCGCTTCAATGACTTATTACAAAATATTAATAGTTTCTGAGATATTCTCATAAACCTTTGGACCCTTCTGGGCCCCTAATTTAAAGGGTCAGCCCCTTTTGCTTGATATCGTAAGAAAGGTCATGACATTTCAAACATTTTTTGTTCAACAAGTATTTAGAAATTCTTTACCGTTCTCGAGTTATTTCTAGAAGTAATTTTTAGGGGCCAAACTGTAGCTCCCTAACAGGGCCACATAGGGTAAAAACGAAATATGCATATTGTTCAGATCATCATTCTGAACAACTTTTGTTCTTTATTGCTTTTCAAAATATTTGTCGTTTTCGAGATACAAGGGGTAAAAAATTTATGGTTTTGGCCCTTAAAATTCCTTATTACGTAACATATGACCTAACTTTTTATATGAATAGATTTGGATTGTTGAGATGAACATTTTTTGTTCTTTGACTTATACCAAAATATTAACGATTTTTGAGATATTTGATCTAGACTTTGAGCCCTTCTAGATCCCTAATTGAAGGGGCTAGCCCCTAAATCTTGATATTTTCGAAAAGATCTCGTAAATGTGCACAACTTTTGTTCTACATGTCTTAACAAAATATTTGCAAGAAAAAAGATATTGGAAATCAAAGGTCAAAAATCGCCGAAATCGGCGAAAAATTTTGGCATCCATTTTTTCAGGTCCAGGCGAGCGTTTAGGCAAATCGCCTCCGGTAAAATCGAATCCCCCACAAATCTTCTAAAATGTTTACTCTATCTTGTGTAGAAATTTCAAGACTCTAGCTTCAAAACTAACGGAGGAGATGTGTGGACAACAAGGCCCTTCAAAAAGTCACTAAAAGAGAGATAACTCCTGACCGGAAGTGACGTCAAGCACGAAATTTTGCAAGCAAAGTCTCGTCACCAAAAGACATCTTTCCTGAAAATTTCGTGAAAATCAATCGAGAAATGGCTGAGAAAAACGCGTGTACTACCAAGGAAAATAATAATAATAATAATAATAATAATGAAGAAGAAGAACGCGAACAATAATAGTAAGGTCTTCCACAGGAGACGGAAGACCTTAATAAGAAACAGAGTAAAAACAATATGTTCCCAAACTTTGTTTGGGGAACATAATAACTAGTTCTAATTGTAACGGGGACCGTTACAGATGTTCCCCAAACCTCCCCCAATTAAAAAGTGATGTTCTTGTGAATCTATAGGAAAAAATCATTTTATTTTAGCCTTTAATTACATGTAGTACGTTCAATATGGTCATTTCAGAACCAAGAAATGAAAGAAAGCGTTGCACGTGCATACACGCGCACGCGTGTATGATTCCGAATTTCTGTTGATGTCGTTCAACAGGCATTTGTATCATATACCCACAGTATGAATTTCACAACGTTTCCACCAAATATAAGGAAGTTATAGCGATTTTAAAATCGTCCAATCAGAAATCAGCACACGTGCATGCATGTGCTGAGCAGTAATTCTAACCACAGCAATTTGTAAGGAGTACCAAGATACATCTAAACCCCTAATATGAATAGAATTTGATGAAAAACAAAAACGTTATCGTCCTTTAAAAATTGAACATTTAAAAAACGTCTCACGCGCATGCGCGTGTTCGTTGGCATTTTTTATTACACCAATATATAGATACACATATTGTCTACATATGCTGTGAATATCATCTCATTCGCTTCATAAATAAGATAGTTACATACGTTTTAGCATTATCCAATCAAAATGAAGCGCACGTGCATGCGCGTGCAAATTGGTAATTTTGACCATGTAAATCAGTTAAGGGTCTCAATATCTACCTATGATATGAATTTCAAGCCATTTCAATGAACAACAAAAAAGTTAGACTGATTCCAAAGTTAGCGTACAAATTTTGTAATGCGCGTGCTCGCGCATGCGTGCGCGTGCTGGCAAAATAACTATTATTTTTCATATGTACAAATGATATACTATCATCCTATTTAGGTTTTATATCGCTTCCTTCAATATTCTGATTTTCCATTTTTTGTACCAAAATTGCAATGCACGTGCGCGCGCGTGCATGCACGTGCAAACAAAATGACTATCACTATGCACATCTACAAACGCTATACTATCATCCTGGAAAGTTTCATATCGATCCCTTTTGTAGTTTCTGAGAACACTACCGGACAAAAAAGTACCGGAGAAAAAGAATAATAACTAGAAACTCATTACTAGTAATGAGTAGGTCTTCCGTTAGACCACTTCCGGTAAAGAGCTTTATATTCCTACGAAAATCATTTAAATGTATCAGAAAATGTGCCTTAACAATGAATGAGAAATGTATTGTCGAATTTTTTATTCCTTTCTCGTAACTTTCGGTGACGACCGGAAGTACTATTCAGATGCGTTTTCCTATAAATGACAGCGACTCTTTACTGTCGATATTCCCTGAAAATTTCACGCCTCTATCTGAAAGATTTCTCAACAAAAAGAAGTAGACTAGAGAAAGAAAAAGTAGTAGGTTACTACCGACCGGAAGTCAATTTTGAAAAATAAAATTATCAAAACTTTAGAAGTTGATACTTTTATTAAGACATGTGAAAATCATATGAAAGACTTCAAATATAAGCGAGATTTATGGGAACAAAGAGACGAAAAGTAAAAAGATATTTTATCAAGAAACCGGAAGTAGTCGTTTTGACTACCGACAGAGTCAATATTCTTTTGACACTTTGAAAGAGAGTTGATAAACTAGTATAAGTTTCAATGTAAAGAAAAAAGTTTGAAATTTGCCATTCTTTCCATCACTTCCGTTGACGACAGGAAGTGACGGTCGACATGTTCAACCCCCTGCTGCACGCTTACAAACGGAGAATGATCATCCCTGAATATTTGATGAACCTATATTTTACCTTTTCCAAGAAAAATATTGGGCAAAATTCCTTTTGAGAAACAGAAAATCGGCCATATTTTCCGACCGGAAGTGAATGTTGTAAATACAAAAATAATTATAGCAAGGTCATTTCATAAGACATTATTCCTGAAAATTTCAAGAAAATCTATCCACCATCTCTGAGAAATCACTCGAAGAAATCGGAAAATCGACATTTTTCAAATACTTCCGGTATAGACCGGAAGTGACGGACGAAAAAATTGAATGTATGTGTACAATGGACTAATGTTAGTTGATCAACTCTACAAGTTTCAAGCGTCTATCTATATTCATTATTGAGAAACTGAAAAAACAAGGTTTGAATATGTCCACCCCATATCTCACGACCGGAAGTGAATTTTACAAAAATATTTCAATTTACACTAGACATTTATAATGTCTATAACATATGTAAAATTCAAATCATTAACTTGTTTTATGACCGAGATTTATGGTACTGAAAAATGAGAGAATGAATAGTTTTTCTTTCATATAACCGGAAGTTGGAGATTCAACTTCCGGTGGGATCAATAGTTTTTGAGAATTAGAACGAGACCTAATAAACCGATATAGGTTTCAATTTGAAAGAAAAAAGTTTGAAATTTATGATTTATTAATCACTTCCGGTGACGACCGGAAGTGCCGGCGGACATTCTTACCCCCCTACTGCACCCCTACAAAGTGAGATCTATCAACTCTGAAATTTTGGTGACTCTATCTTTTAGCGTTTCTGAGAAAAACGATTGACAACGAAAACAGCTCATAAGCCGTATTTGCCGACCGGAAGTGAATTTTACAAAAATATTTGACGTTACTCTAGACATTTATAGTAACTATAATATATGTAAAATTCAACTCATTAACTAGTTTCATGACCGAGATTTATGGCACTGAAAAATGAGAGAATGAATAGTCTTTCTTTGATATAACCGGAAGTTGGAGATTCAACTTCCGGTGGGGTCAACATTTTTTGAGAATTAGAACGAGATATAGTAAACCAAAGTAGGTTTCAATTTGAAAGAAAAAAGTTTGAAATTGATGATTTATTTGATCACTTCCGGTGACGACCGGAAGTGACGGCGACAAAAAATATTATGTGCATGCACCATAGAGAAAATAGATCTATCATCCCTGAAAGTTTCATTCGATTATCTTTAGTGGTTTTCAAGTTTACCCCCGGACAAAGTTTCTTTCAAAAACCGGAAAATCGGACGTATCTGACGAACGGAAGTGAATTTTGAAAAAATGAAAAAAATGCCTTGAGGTACCATCGTTCCCTATAACCTGTGAAAGTTTCAGGAAAATCCATCCAACGGTCTCGGAGACGAAAGGGAAAAAAAATAATAATAATAACTAGAAACTCATTACTAGTAATGAGTAGGTCTTCCGTTAGATCACTTCCGGTAAAGAGCTTTCTGTTCCTACGAAAACCATTTAAATATATCAGAAAATGTGCCTTAACAATGAATGAGAAATGTATTATCGAATTTTTTACTCATTTCTCGTAACTTCCGGTGATGACCGGAAGTACTATTCAGATGCGTTTTCCTATAAATGACAGCGACTCTTTACTGTCGATATTCCCTGAAAATTTCACGTCTCTATCTGAAAGAGTTCTCAACAAAAAGAAGTAGACTAAAGAAAGAAAAAGTAGTAGGTTACTATCGACCGGAAGTCAATTTTGAAAAACAAACTGATCCAAACTCTAGAAGTTGATACTTTTATTATGACATGTGACAATCATATGAAAGACTTCAAATATAAGCGAGATTTATGGGGACAAAGAGACGAAAAGTAAAAAGATATTTTATCAAGAAACCGGAAGTAGTCGTTTTGACCACCGACAGACTCAATATTATTTTGACACTTTGAAAGAGAGTTGATAAACTAGTATAGGTTTCAATTTAAAAGAAAAAGTTTGAAATTTGCGATTCTTTCCATCACTTCCGTTGACGACAGGAAGTGACGGTCGACATGTTCAACCCCCTACTGCACGCCTACGAAGTGAGATCTATTAACTCTGAAAATTTGGTGACTCTATCTTTTACCGTTTCTGAGAAAAACGCTGGACAAGATATCTTGTAAAAAGACGAAAATTGGACATATCTTGCGACCGGAAGTGAATTTTGAAAAAATGAAAAAAAAACGCCTCGAGGTACCATCGTAGTCTATAACCTGTGAAAGTTTCAGGAAAATCCATCCAACGGTCTAGGAGACGAAAGGGAAAAAAAAAAAATAATAACTAGACACGATCTCGTTGCGAACAACGAGTAGGTCTTCCGTCCGATTTGTTGATGCACTCGGAGTTAAAAAAAAAAAAAAAAAGACAAATGAGTCCCAATTTAGTTTCCGACTTTAAGACACTTTAGATATAATCAATTTTTCATATCATAAGCTTCTGAAGCAAAGTTGCGGTGAAATTCGTTTGAAATTCGACTCTCCAGGCGAGCCATAAGGCCCGTGGGCCTATTTCTTGATGTCATTTGTTAGCCCTCTATAGACTCAACAACTTTAGTTCTATATGTCTTTACAAAATATTTACCTGTAAAAAGTGATTGAGATCGACCGATATCGACAAAAAATCGACTCTACAGGCGAGCCATTAGGACCATAGGCCTATTTCTTGATATCAATCGATAGATCTCGATAAACTGAACAACTTTTGTTCAATATGTCCTTACAAAATATTTACCAGTTACAAGTTTTTGAAATCGACTGATATCGACAAAAATCGACTCTACAGGCGAGCCATGAGGCCCACAGACCCATTTTTGGATATTGATCGATAGGTTATGACACATTGAACAACTTTTGTTCAATAATGCTTTTCAAAAAATATGTCGTTTTCAAGACATGAGGCGTCAAATATTTACGATTTTGGCCCTTAAAATCTCTAATTACGTAACATATGACCTACTTTTTGATTTGATAAGATCAAGCTCGTTGAGATGAACATTTCCGCTTCTACAACTTATTATAAAATATTAATAGTTTCTGAGATATTCTCAAAAACATTTGGACCCTTCTGAACCCCTAATTTAAAGGGCCAGCCCGTTTTGCTTGATATCGTAAGAAAGGCCTTGTCATTTTAAACATTTTTTGCTCAACAAGTATTTAGAAATTCTTTACCGTTCTCCAGTTATCTCTACAAGAAATATTTAGGGGCCAAACTGTAGCTCCCTAACGGGGCCACATAGGGAAAAAACGAAATGTACATATTGTTTAGATTATCATTCTGAACAACTTTTGTTCAATAATGCTTTTCAAAATATTTGTCGTTTTCAAGATATGAGGCGTCAATTATTTATGATTTTGGCCCTTAAAATCCCTTATTACGTAACATATGACCTACTTTTTGATTTGATAAGAACAAGCTGGTTTAGATGAACATTTCCGCTTCAATGACTTATTACAAAATATTAATAGTTTCTGAGATATTCTCATAAACCTTTGGACCCTTCTGGGCCCCTAATTTAAAGGGTCAGCCCCTTTTGCTTGATATCGTAAGAAAGGTCATGACATTTCAAACATTTTTTTGTTCAACAAGTATTTAGAAATTCTTTACCGTTCTCGAGTTATTTCTAGAAGTAATTTTTAGGGGCCAAACTTTTGTTCTTTATTGCTTTTCAAAATATTTGTCGTTTTCGAGATACAAGGGGTAAAAAATTTATGGTTTTGGCCCTTAAAATCCCTTATTACGTAACATATGACCTAACTTTTTATATGAATAGATTTGGATTGTTGAGATGAACATTTTTTGTTCTTTGACTTATACCAAAATATTAACGATTTTTGAGATATTTGATCTAGACTTTGAGCCCTTCTAGATCCCTAATTGAAGGGGCTAGCCCCTAAATCTTGATATTTTCGAAAAGATCTTGTAAATGTGCACAACTTTTGTTCTACATGTCTTAACAAAATATTTGCAAAAAAAAAGATATTGGAGATCAAAGGTCAAAAATCGCCGAAATCGGCGAGAAATTTTGGCATCCATTTTTTCAGGTCCAGGCGAGCGTTTAGGCAAATCGCCTCCGGTAAAATCGAATCCCCCATAAATCTTCTAAAATGTTTACTCTATCTTGTGTAGAAATTTCAAGACTCTAGCTTCAAAACTAACGGAGGAGATGTGTGGACATCAAGGCCCTTCAAAAAGTCACTAAAAGAGAGATAACTCCTGACCGGAAGTGACGTCAAGCACGAAATTTTGCAAGCAAAGTCTCGTCACCAAAAGACATCTTTACTGAAAATTTCGTGAAAATCAATCGAGAAATGGCTGAGAAAAACGCGTGTACTACCAAGGAAAATAATAATAATAATGAAGAAGAAGAACGCGAACAATAATAGTAAGGTCTTCCGCAGGAGACGGAAGACCTTAATAATAATAATAAGAAGAAGAAACAGAGTAAAACCAATATGTTCCCAAACTTTGTTTGGGGAACATAATAAGAAACAGAGTAAAACCAATATGTTCCCAAACTTTGTTTGGGGAACATAATAAGAAACAGAGTAAAAACAATATGTTCCGAAACTTTGTTTGGGGAACATAATAATAATAAGAAACAGAGTAAAAACAATGTGTTCCCAAACTTTGTTTGGGGAACATAATAAGAAACAGAGTAAAAACAATATGTTCCCAAACTTTGTTTGGGGAACATAGATATAGAAACAGATAATAAGATAGATATAGAAACAGACAATAAGATGAATATAGACACAAACAATAAGATAAATATAGACAGAGACAATAAGATAAATATAGACACAGACAATAAGATAAATATATTTAGATCTAAAACTTCATAGTTATTTCGGATTTCAAACATTTCGGTTGAGCATTACTGAAGAGACATTATTTGTCGAAATGTGCATCTTGTGCATCAAAATTGGTACCGTATAAGTTTTACATACAATAAGGTAAATATAGAAACAGGCAATAAGATAAATATAGAAACAGACAATAAGATAAATATAGAAACATATAATAAGATAAATATAGAAACAGACAATAAGGCAAATATAGACACAGACAATAAGATAGATATAGACACAGACAATAAGATAAATATAGACAAAGACAATGAGATAAATACAGAAACAGACAATAAGATAAATATAGAAACAGACAATAAGATACATACAGAAACAGACAATAAGATAAATATAGACACAGACAATAAGATAAATATAGACACAGACAATAAGATAAATATAGACACAGACAATAAGATAGATATAGAAACAGACAATAAGATAAATATAGACACAGACAATAAGATAAATATAGACAGAGACAATAAGATGAATATAGAAACAGACAATAAGATAAATATAGAAACAGACAATAAGATAGATATAAACACAGACAATAAGATAAATATAGACACAGACAATAAGATAAATATAGACACAGACAATAAGATAAATATAGACACAGACAATAAGATAAATATAGAAACAGACAATAGAATAAATATAGACACAGACAATAAGATAGATATAGACAGAGACAATAAGATGAATATAGAAACAGACAATAAGATAAATATAGAAACAGACAATAAGATAGATATAAACACAGACAATAAGATAAATATAGACACAGACAATAAGATAAATATAGACACAGACAATAAGATAAATATAGACACAGACAATAAGATAAATATAGAAACAGACAATAGAATAAATATAGACACAGACAATAAGATAGATATAGAAACATACAATAAGATAAATATAGACACAGACAATAAGATAAATATAGACACAGACAATAAGATAAATATAGACACAGACAATAAGATGAATATAGACACAGACAATAGAATAAATATAGACACAGACAATAAGATAAATATAGACACAGACAATAAGATAAATATAGACACAGACAATAAGATAAATATAGACACAGACAATAAGATAAATATAGACACAGACAATAAGATAAATATAGAAACAGACAATAGAATAAATATAGACACAGACAATAAGATAGATATAGACAGAGACAATAAGATGAATATAGAATCAGACAATAAGATAAATATAGAAACAGACAATAAGATAGATATAAACACAGACAATAAGATAAATATAGACACAGACAATAAGATAAATATAGACACAGACAATAAGATAAATATAGAAACAGACAATAGAATAAATATAGATACAGACAATAAGATAGATATAGAAACATACAATAAGATAAATATAGACACAGACAATAAGATAAATATAGACACAGACAATAAGATAAATATAGACACAGACAATAAGATGAATATAGACACAGACAATAGAATAAATATAGACACAGACAATAAGATAAATATAGACACAGACAATAAGATAAATATAGACACAGACAATAAGATAAATATAGACACAGACAATAAGATAAATATAGACACAGACAATAAGATAAATATAGAAACAGGCAATAAGATAAATACAGAAACAGACAATAAGATAAATATAGAAATAGACAATAAGATAAATACAGAAACAGACAATAAAATAAATATAGACAGAGACAATAAGATAAATATAGACACAAACAATAAGATAAATATAGACACAGACAATAAGATATATATAGACACAGACAATAAGATAAATATAGACACAGACAATAAGATAAATATAGAAACAGACAATAAGATGAATATAACACAGACAATAAGATAAATATAGAATCAGACAATAAGATAGATATAGACACAGACAATAAGATAAATATAGACACAAAAAATAAGATAAATATAGACAGAGACAATAAGATAAATATAGACACAGACAGCAAGATAAATATAAACACAGACAATAAGATATATATAGAAACAGACAATAAGATAAATATAGACACAGACAATAAGATAAATATAGACACAGACAATAAGATAAATATAGAAACATACAATAAGATAAATATAGAAACATACAGTAAGGTGTAGAAGTATCACTTTTCATACATACACAATAAAGCAATGGTAGTTATAACGATCTAATTCAAAGATACAACTTGTCATTAGGTTGGATAAGCACCCCCCTTGAAGGTCACACTCGCGGCGACCCCTATATATTGATTAGGTAAATGGGGGTAATCCATAGTCAAACTCAGTATCAAAAGAACGTTCTAACAGTTGTTATAACACTCCAGACAAGGTATGCGCCACTTTAGGCGCAGAAGCGCAAAATTTCGAACTGGGTCCGTCGTCCTTAACAACAGGTTGTATTAACCTATCATCAGATCAACCATAGATTGGAGTAATGTTGACCTTAATCGTGAAACCTCTCTATAAACAACTTATTCGTCATTAATCTGTCTCTTTCTAAACATTCATCACATACTAAATATGCTCTCACCTATCGCATCAGTTAAGATACATACATGTAAACTACATATCCAGTTTATAGTAGTACATTACTACATAAATATGGGAAATTGACAATGATGTTTTAGGTTTGCTATCAACATCTGCGTTCAATAAAGTGTCTAAATATGAAGCATCTAGGTGGACTCTGTCGAGCCTCTCAGCCCAAGTTCACAGGGATATATCGAATACAGATATGAATGAAAATTAGTATATTGTTAATTGATAAAACTTCGTCATTATACAATGTATTTAAATGTCGAGTTGAACGCAACAATAAGAATTTTTCTCTCGTCGTGAAGAAGCGTTGGGGAAAATTCTGCCGCATAAGAATACACAAACTGGTTAGCTAATAAAGGAACAATATGTGTCCATGGGAATTCCTACAGACTGTTGGAAACCTAATCATCAATGACGAAGTATAGATTTTTAATGAGGAACTCCAGAAACTTTTTGATATCAACTTCAGATTACGTGTCCGTAGAGTCAGAGTGGTGTTTAGCATGGTGATGTGTAGAGAACTGATCACAAGATATAAATATTTCAGTGTTTATGTTTATTGATTGATTGATTGTTATTATTTAACGTCCCTTTCGACAATATTTCACTCATATGGAGACGTCACCATTGTCGGTGAGGGGCCGCATAATTTAGCCTTTTGCTCGGCTCTTATGACTTTTCAGCAGGGAGGGGTCTTTATCCTGTCAAACCTGCTGTGACACGAGACCTCGGTTTTTGTGGTCTCAATTGAAGGACCGCCCCATTTAGTCGCCTCTTACGATACGCAAGGAGTACTGAGGACCTACTCTAACCCAGATCCCCACGGGAGTATTTTTATTGAAAAAACAGCTGTCTTTGATATCAAAATAACTGGTCGTTAACTTATCATTAGGATTAGTGGTCGTTAACTTATCATGAGGATTAGTGGTGTAAAGTATTGACAAGTTGTACGCTTTGATGTTGTTTGCTTTGAAAGAATGCAATATCAAACATATTCAGTTCTGTAGAAAGAAAATAAGTAGATTTTCTTTTTTCATATCAAATACAACAATATCAAGAGATCCATCGTTCACACAAGCAGTTACATCTTTCCCCATTAGATCCGTATCATGTACCCTCCCATAAAGGGTCAGAGTGCAAACTATTCTTGAATCTGCGTATCAGTTTCAGAAATTGTGAACGTGTTATACAGTTCTATCGGGCGAAGATTATCAAATAGGAATTTTTATTTCTTACGTATCATATGAAATACTGCTCTAAGCAAAGATATATATATATATATATATATATATATATATATATATATATATATATATATATATACACCGTCTAAGTTATAATTACCTCGCGATGCTGTCATACGTAATCTACTATATCATTGGGGAGGAAAGCGAGATACATCTATTTAACTTATAATTACTTTAAAATAGACCGCATACTAAGGAAACAAATCAAGATTCGTGCACTAATGAATATATTAGTATAACTTATTTTAATGCATTTTAATTTTTAAATCCACATCATGTCCTTAAGATGTTTTTTTTTAAAATATGAATCACCATTTCATGCTAATAATACAAAAAATTCTCGAATGTTCTGCACTATCGATGATAGTATTGTAGTCCAAAATATTAAATCAATGCACAAAAATTAAAAAGAAAACTAAAGCTGAATGTAAATGAGATCATTAAAAAGAGGTCACTTGTCAGTGATGGTTTGATAGACAGAGAGGTCACTTGTCACTGATGATTTGATTGACAGTGAAGCTCTCGCACAAGGAAGATTCAGATAGTGTAAAATTGTTTCATAATCGAAACTAATTCATATTAGATTCAATTCTTCAAAGATGAAAGAGGGGTTCTTGATATCAATATTAAGTATTTGGTGGGTTCGTCTTGCCGCTACACAAGGAACGTTTGACTCTGTTGTGAACAATGCCATCCAGGTTGCATTAAGGGGTGAGGCAGGTGGGGTACCCCAGCAGGCAGCTTTCGGACTGCCGTCAGGGTCCTCACCATCCCAAGCTGTTGGATCGATTCCTGTAAGTAAGTATATAGAACATGATATGTAGTATCATATCATTATGTCTTTGTATAAACTGTAAACCAACTTTTATTCGAGGATACTTCATTTCGCGCTTCACTTGTGGTAAACTGGTTCGCGACAAGAAATATTCTCGATGATGAGGTTCTCGCAAATGTTTTTCGCAAGCGAATAAAAGTTGGTGTAGAACATATCTATTTGAACATTTTCTATCTCTGAGACAGGATATATGAACGATGAATGTAATCATGAGTTCTTGTAAAACTATTTTTAGCATGCACGTTTTGTTCTCAGACTCGAACTCCGATCTCTAAATCGTACTCATACCCAAAAGTGAAGATTATAGAACTTTTATAAGATTATGCTTATACTAAAATGGAGTACATGCTCCAAATATTTGGAGTATGCTTTGGAGCTTGCTTAGAGTTGTACTCAAAAGAAACATGACGGAGTTTGAGTATGAGTACGGTACGAGTTTTATAACCTCCAGGTCTGGTTTATGAACATTAGCTTTCTCAGTGCGTGGTTTTGTGTGCGGGATTATCTGGTTAGTGCCATCACCCAATGCCTGTACACTTGAAGGCAAGTTAAAAACGTTGGCTTACATTGGTAGTTTGCATGCTGTTCAATTTTATATTGCAGTATATGATAAATATTAAAGTATAGTTTAGTTTGTTCAATTTTATGATCTTTCAGTTTTGATTATACAAATGTATTATAGTAAATCGTGGCTATCTAGCTAAACTCACCACTTGGTCTGTGTATACAACACGGTAAGTTCCTCGATGTTGTAGACAGCGAGTCAATAACTTGAGTCGATATAGCCCAAGGGCAGCGGTGTATTAGGAACTGGTCTGTGGAACACGTCTATTTTGGTAGGGAAATCACAATCAATTCTGGAACTAACAGTTCACACTGTACTTCCGGTTGGTATAGACAGCTCAACCAGTTGAATCATCCAGAATTACTACTATATCCTTCTAACGCTATTGGAATCCATTTCCTGAAAGATTTTGTTAGGATCCCAAATACTTCATTAAAGAACAGTTACGCTCATAGTAAACTGAAATTTACTCAAACTTCATTGAAAGAATTGACGAATACGTCATCGGTGTTTACTTTATCTGAATGCATTACTAATAAAACAGATCAAATGGAAGTAACAACTATAATATGCTGTATTTTCAAGTTAATATTCCAATTTAAGCAGTTCATTGACATTGAATTCCAAATTATGTAATTTTTCTGTTATCAATACCATTAAGAGTTGAAATACTGTATGTCTTTGAATATATTTTCGAATCTATTTCATTCTCTTAATTAAATTTGTATGACCTTTATTACACATGTACTCCATACGTGTGACATTCGTTGTATTCATTGTTTTTATTACAATGAAAGAACTTGTATCCAAATATATGTATATATATTACAATAAATATCTTTATAACAAAAGCATATATCCTTACCTGGGTTTTATTTGAATATACATGTTCGAAATACTTTATAGCAGTTCTTTTTTGCGCCGGTCTAAAACTTGGCGATTTGCTGAATCAAATCTATGGTAATAAGCATAGCAGAATAAGTTTTGGCAGACAACGAAGTTATCTCTCTTGCAAATTTGGGTGCATAAAAGGCGAATATAACGAACAGTGATCACTCTCACTACTGCATATTTAGCGAGTGAAATTTTGGCGGAACGCTATCTAATCGCTGAAATAAGCCACATGTATACGGTATATCATACAACATGCCAATTATTAGTCCGTTCTTCACAGACTAATATTTATTCCGTTTAACTGATCAAGATATAGGCGAGTGTGACCAGTCGACAGGGGACGCTTACTCCTCCTAGACACCTGATCTTACCTCTGGTGTGTCCAAGGTTATAAATGTCCTGCTCTTAATTTTGTATTCCGTATAGGAGTTATTCTTTATGTAAATTGAGATCGATCACCGTTCGCCATTTTCGCTTTGTCAATCTATCACACCTCAGAATACCTGCATAACACATTGAATTTTAATCGGATGACCTTAGGTTTGAGGGTCATTGCACACATTCTTGTTAAAACAGTATTTCTGAATTTACAAAGCTAGTAAGCTGGTTCTCTTCTAAAATGTGTTTGCCACAGATGCGGGAGAAACCAGTGGACAGAGGACGCTTATTCCTCCTAGGCACCTAATCCCACCTCTGGTATATCCAGGCGTCCGTGTTTGCCTATAACTCTTTATTTTATATTACGTATAGGAGTTATGAGATTGATTACTGTTCGTTTTCGTCAACTTTCTCCTCAAGACTGTGGAAAAGTTATGACATTGATTTAAATCCTTTAAACAAAATAATCCGTTTTCCTTGTTACACTGTCAAGCACCATCAATAACATTAATTCCTGTCATGTATCGCTAATTGCTGTAAATTTATCATTAATTCCTGTCATGTATCGCTAATTGCTGTACATCTATCATTAATTCCTGTCATGTATCGCTAATTGCTGTAAATTTATCATTAATTCCTGTCATGTATCGCTAATTGCTGTAAATGTATCATTAATTCCTGTCATATATCGCTAATCATGTATCGCTAATTGCTGTAAATTTATCATTAATCCCTGTCATATATCGCTAATTGCTGTACATGTATCATTAATTCCTGTCATGTATCGCTAATTGCTGTAAATTTATCATTAATTCCTGTCATGTATCGCTAATTCCTGTAAATGTATCATTAATTCCTGTCATATATCGCTAATCATGTATCGCTTATTGCTGTAAATTTATCGTTAATCCCTGTCATGTATCGCTAATTGCTGTACATGTATCATTAATTCCTGTCATGTATCGCTAATTGCTGTAAATTTATCATTAATTCCTGTCATGTATCGCTAATTCCTGTAAATGTATCATTAATTCCTGTCATATATCGCTAATCATGTATCGCTTATTGCTGTAAATTTATCGTTAATCCCTGTCATGTATCGCTAACTGCTGTAAATTTATCATTAATTCCTGTCATGTATCGCTAATTGCTGTAAATTTATCATCAATTCCTGTCATGTATCGCTAATTGCTGTAAATTTATCCTTAATTCCCGTCATGTATCGCTAATTCCTGTAAATGTATCATTAATTCCTGTCATGTATCGCTAATCATGTATCAATTATTGCCGTAAATTTATCCTTAATTCCTGTCATGTATCGCTAATTGCAGTAAATTTATCCTTAATTCCTGTCATGTATCGCCAATTGCTGTAAATGTATCATTAATTCCTGTCATGTATCGCTAATCATGTATCAATTATTGCCGTAAATTTATCCTTACTTCCTGTCATATATCGCTAATCATGTATCGATTATTGCCGTAAATTTATCCTTAATTCCTGTCATGTATCGCTAATTGCAGTAAATTTATCCTTAATTCCTGTCATGTATCGCCAATTGCTGTAAATGTATCATTAATTCCTGTCATGTATCGCTAATCATGTATCAATTATTGCCGTAAATTTATCCTTACTTCCTGTCATATATCGCTAATCATGTATCGATTATTGCCGTAAATTTATCCTTAATTCCTGTCATGTATCGCTAATTGCAGTAAATTTACCCTTAATTCCTGTCATGTATCGCCAATTGCTGTAAATTTATCATTAATTCCTGTCATGTATCACTAATTACTGTAAATTCATCATTAATTCCTGTCATATATCGCTAATCATGTATCGCTAATTGCTGTAAATTTATCCTTAATTCCTGTCATGTATCGCTAATTGCTGTAAATTTATCCTTAATTCCTGTCATGTATCGCTAATTGATGTAAATATATCATTAATTCCAGTCATGTATCGCTAATTGCTGAAAATGTATCATTAACTCCTGTCATGTATCGTTAATTGCTGTAAATTTATCCTTAATTCCTGTCATGTATCGCTAATTGCTGTAAATTTATCCTTAATTCCTGTCATATATCGCTAATCATGTATCGATTATTGCCGTACATTTATCCTTAATTCCTGTCATGTATCGCTAATTGCTGTACATGTATCATTAATTCCTGTCATGTATCGCTAATTGCTGTAAATTTATCATTAATTCCTGTCATGTATCGCTAATTCCTGTAAATGTATCATTAATTCCTGTCATATATCGCTAATCATGTATCGCTTATTGCTGTAAATTTATCGTTAATCCCTGTCATGTATCGCTAATTGCTGTACATGTATCATTAATTCCTGTCATGTATCGCTAATTGCTGTAAATTTATCATTAATTCCCGTCATGTATCGCTAATTGCTGTAAATTTATCATTAATTCCTGTCATATATCGCTAATCATGTATCGCTTATTGCTGTAAATGTATCCTTAATTCCTGTCATGTATCGCTAATTGCTGTAAATTTATCCTTAATTCCTGTCATGTATCGCTTATTGCTGTAAATTTATCCGTAATTCCTGTCATATATCGCTAATTCCTGTAAATGTATCATTAATTCCAGTCATGTATCGCTAATTCCTGTAAATGTATCATTAATTCCTGTCATGTATCGCTAATTGATGTAAATATATCGTTAATTCCAGTCATGTATCACTAATTGCTATAAATTTATCGTTAATTGTTGCAGCAAGTAGAACTTAATTTTGAGAAAGCTTCCTGACATGTCTAGTTTATGGCTTATAAATATGTTCGTCGTCATCTCTTAAACGTTATAACGAACAGTATGCTCAAGCAAAATGTTTTGTTTTGGAAGGCGTCGGGTGTCACTAAAGCTCTTGCCTAGTGGATCGGTCTAGTGCGCCTGTCACATGCTGATAGAAGTTCCGCAGGTCGTCAATTCAACCCCGGTGACTATTCAGATAAAATAGTGTGCTTAATATATATCAGATGTTCACATTCATACCATCTATAATGCAAATGCTTCTGATTATTTGATGTTTATTTCAAATGCTTTCCTCATTTTTAGAATTTTTTATGATGATACCGTCTTACTCAAGCGGTTTTTTTCTACTGAAGTATCCTTGATAACTATAAAAACATTTCTGTTAGTGTGTAATTTTTTTCTGTTTATGGACATCCCAACCTCGGTAATTCCTGGCACGAGTTTGAAGATTGATTGACTGATTGATGTTTTCCGCCACACTCAACAATTTTTCAGTTATAAGGTGGTGCCCAGTTTTTATTGGTGGAAGAGAGAACCCAGATACATTGTACCTAGGGAGAGACCACCGACCTTCCGAAAGTAAACTGGGAAACTTTCTCACTTACCGGCGCGAGCGGGATTCGAACCCGCGCCGACAGAGGTGAGAGGCCGTGTGATTTTGAGTGCGATGATCTAACCATTCGGCCATGGAGGCCCTTGAGTTTGATGAATATGTCTCGTAATATGATTAAATCATTCTGATAGCAATATATTTAATGTATAATACTCAAGGATCATCCCGGTTAAGGAATTATATAAAACCATGAATAAGTGAAAATAACGCACGATGATCAATCTAATAAATCTTATAAAGAATAAAGCGAAATAAAGAGAAGGGCAAAGGACATACCAGAGGTGGAATCGGGTGCCTAGGAGGAGTAAAGTTTCCCTATTGATCGGTCAATCCCGCCGTAAGCGTTCGATGTTAATCTGGCAAACGGAGTAATCTGTAGTCAAAATGTAATGTAAATATCGGCCCAAAATTGGTATGAAACACGTCAAATATCAATTGAACCAGTAATACGTTTAACCTCTGTAAAATAAAATAATTTGTTAGAAGCCTGTCGCGATTTCAAAATTGATCATATACAGAACATGCTCTTGCGTACAGAATCAGTTGAGTAGACATTAATGCCATATGTAGGTAATAATTATATATTGCAACACAAATAAGGGAAGTTGACGATTGAGGATCTGAAGCAATCTTGTTTGTCATGAAGTTATGTTGTTAGTTTGGCGTTGACATCTATGTTCAATAGAATATCAAAATACGAAGCAGATATGGAAAACTCTTGTGGTGTCCTTTATTTCGAATTCACTGGGATATACTGAATTGACATATGCATGAAAATGAGTATTTTTGATAGATAAAATGTCATCGATATATATGAATGTCATATTGAAGCCCTCCACAAGATATTTTTCCCCCGAGGAAGCTTTTGAATACATTCTGTCTCATAAAAAGACGAAAGTGTTAACAAGCACCTTGATTGTCTCTCAATGTCGCTGACCTAATTTGATTTTACCATTATAATGTATTCAAGAATCGTTCCCCGTTCCATCATCGACCCAGAATCGTTTTCTTTTTGCAGCGTTGTAAAAAACGTTAACAATGAAAAAGTTTGAGATTAAAAGTTCTGTAAGATCATTGGTATGAAAATCCATCCGAAATGAATTCTTTTTCTTAGTATTTAGTTATTTGCATTGATCTAAGGTGGTGAAATTAAAACACACAGTAGAAATTCCTATCATTCTTTTACCTCTTGGTTTTTAGGTCGGACGTCTGGTGGGGGTATAGCTCCCAGGTCAACTTCCGGGACAGGGTCTGATGCATCCCGAGCGCTATACCGGTTCTCTCAAAGTAACGCCCCGGCTACCAATGCGCTTCTCGGTGATCGATCTAGAAGAGCTTCACTTGCATCAAGAATGATCGCAGAAAAGTTTGTATGCATTTTTGGGGGCAAATGCACAAACATCATACTTTTTATTAGCTTGAAATTGGCTTTAACATAACATATTAATCTTGGACAATTTGGTTTTTGTTTGTCATGGGGATGTTAGTTTCGATATTGCTGGTGTGGTGTTTTGGTGCCAAAGTTCATCAGAAAGTTCTAGATGAACATAGTATTTCCTGTGTGTGGTTTAATAACGTTTTCATTAAATTCTGGATTTCGTTTTAATATTCAGCCCGGAAGTAGGTGGAGCCACCGGCGCCGGTTTTCAACGTGCAGTCGCAGATCCCGAAATTGCAGCAAGCTTCGAGAGAGCATTTGCTCCATATTGTTACGAAATCCCCGTATGTGATGTCACTGATCCTTTCCGGAGAACAGACGGACAATGCAACAATTTGTTAAATCCTCTCCTGGGGTCGTCTTTCACTCCACAACGACGGGTTCTGCCTGCTGCATATGATAACCGTGAGCGTTAAAATACATAGACACGTACGCATGTAACTGAGCGATTTTTCAGTTTTACGTATAACATCTTAATGGCGATCGTTTCATATTTACAATAGTTTATAAAAAGCTGTATTCCAATCGTTATTTTCAAAATAAAGTTCTTACGAAAGATAGTCATGCAAAACAAATACGAAATCTACATAGTTTACATAGAAGATCAATATTTGCAATCCATATTAATAGATTATGAATCAAAAAATCATGAACAATGAATTCCGAAGTCAGGTAGTCCTATTTTAGAGATTAATTGTTCTGTCATATGACGTGTGGAGCTGCTTTAAACAAATCCCATATGCTTCTGATATTTCTTTGATTGGTCTTGTATCTAGATACTGTTTTATTTGCATGTATTTACACAGTGGTTGACAGTCCACGTACCCGTTCTGTGACGGGCGACATGCTGCCATCTGCTCGAACGGTCAGCAACAACATCTTCCAGTACACGTCCGGTGGTATGACCCCAGTCAGTGCTCTATATTCTACCTATCTCACGCATCATGGGCAGTTCTTAGACCACGATTTGATCGCTACTCCCTCTGAAACTTGTGAGTACAGACTTGTCCAGCACAAGAGTGTATTGTCTTTGTCGTAAATTTATATCAAATAAACTGCATAAAAGGGGATATTCACCTCTGTATTATTTGAACCCCGTTCACCCGTGTTGTCAGTATTTGAAATTAAGACAGAGCGAATCTGTTATATATACACACACACACACACACACACACATATATATATATATATATATATATATATATATATATATATCGCAGACAGTCTATATATATATATAGTATTTAATCATTTTATTTCTGTATCAGTCGGCCCGAATAATGAGGGAATTGGAGATTGCTGTTTCCCAGTTGGGTACGTAAAATTAGACAAACATTTTAGCGTGTAAGGGATGCATGCAAGGCTATAGCACTAATACATATGTAAACTTCTTCGCCATGTGAAATAATGTGATTGATTGATTGATTGATAGATTGTATCTTGCTTAACGTCCCCTTTAAGAATTTTTCACTGATATGGAGACGTCACTAAGGCCGGTGAAGGGTTTCAAATTTAGGCCTTTGCTCGGATCTTACGCCCTTTGAGCAGTGAAGGTTCTTTAGCGTGCCACATCTACTGCGACACGGAACATCCATTTTTAAAGTCATCTCCGAGGACCCGTGACATTCACACCTGATGCCGAGCGTTTGGCGATGGAACTGTCACTTACCTGTTCTAACGACCTAGGTCTGTCGCGGCCGGGATTCCAACACCGGCCTTCCGCATGCGTGGCGAACGTTCTAACCTCTAGGCCACCACGGTTGTTTGAAATTAATATCAATGTTGAATCGCTAAATTTCTTTGTGATTTAAAACAAATTCGACAACTTATTGATCGGTTTTAAGCTTTATACATGTACATGTGATAATCTATTTACAGTTTCCTTTAGAGTCAGCATTTTGCAAATTATATGGTCGTTATAATGATATAGTTTGCCAATACAGCCTATCATTGGATCAAATAATGTCTGACGTGTTTCATACCCATTGTTAGGCCGTTCTTGACACATTGATTTTGACTACTGATTACTTCGTTTGCCTAATAGAGACATAAGACTCTCGGCAGGTTGATAAGGGATGTTTACCTCTCCTAGACACCTGATCACACCTCTGGTATATCTATGGGTCCATGTTTGTCCAACTATTTATTTTGTATTCCTTATTGGAGTTATGAGATTGATCACTGTTCGTTATCTTCACCTTTCTTATAACTATAACAAATGCTTTTATTCTCATAAAGTCAATTGATCATAAATATTGTTAGTGAATCCATGATGCTTCAATATCACATTAGATTATAACCAAATACAAATTGATCTCTTGGTAGAAATCAGATGAAACCGGAAGCTTGTTTTAACATTAACGTACCACAACCAGACCCACACTTCCCGCCAGGTCAAACGTGCATGAACTTTGTCCGTCATACTGGTGCACCACCCTTGGGATGTCAAAACGGTCAGTTAGCATTTTTGTTGATAATGTGTAAATTCAAACCATCATTTACTATACATTAACTTTATTCACGTTAAATGACTAAGATATACATTGAGTCATATATTGTCTGACGTGTATCATACCAATTGTTAAACCGTTCTTGGCACACTGATTTTGACTGTGGATGAATCCGCCAACCTGGTCGGGCTCACGTGGTTGTGAATGGTAGGCAGGGGATGTTTACTGCTCCTAGCTACCTGATCTCATCTCAGGAACCCTGTTTGCTCAACTCTATTTTGTACTCCATATCATTGATGAGATTAATCCACTGTCCGTTATCTTCACCTTATTAAATACAATATAGAGAAAAACACACACAGACGTGTCAGATTCTAATATACAGAAGTGTAATTGTAATCCTATGGGTTTGATGTTATTGTATTGGTTGTAATCCTATAGGTTTGATGTTATTGTATTGACTGTAATCCTATAGGTTTGTTGTTATTGTATTGGTTGTAATCCTATAGGTTTGATGTTATTGTATTGACTGTTATTCTATATGTTTAATGTTATTGTATTGGCTGTAATGCTATAGGTTTGATGTTATTGTATTGGTTGTAGTCCTATAGGTTTGATGTTATTGTATTGGTTGTAATCCTATGGGTTTGATGTTATTGTATTGACTGTAATCCTATAGGTTTGATGTTATTGTATTGGTTGTAATCCTATAGGTTTGATTGTATTGGTTGTAATTCTATAGGTTTGATTGTATTGGTTGTAATTCTATAGGTTTGATTGTATTTTATTGCTTGTAATCCTATAGGTTTGATGTTATTGTATTGGTTGTAATCCTATAGGTTTGATGTTATTGTATTGGTTGTAATCCTATAGGTTTGATTGTATTGTATTGGTTGTAATCCTATAGGTTTGATTGTATTGTATTGGTTGTAATCCTATAGGTTTGATGTTATTGTATTGGTTGTAATCCTATAGGTTTGATTGTATTGGTTGTAATCCTATAGGTTTGGTTGTATTGTATTGGTTGTAATCCCATGAGTTTGATTTTATTTATCCTATATTTAGGTTTGATTTTATTGTAATGATGCAAGCAATATCGTATACAGGTTTGATTATACATGGAAACCTGTGTAAATGCTCTTTACAATAACCCATTGCACATACTTTCTTGGTTGTTATTCATAGCTGTTGCAAATGACTCCTTTTCACATTTTTATTCGATAAAAATAATTTATTTTTCAAGCGAACAAATATTGATATTCTCTACGGTAATTGCATTGAATGCGAATATAAGATTTCATAGCATTGGATATTCATATCTTAATCTTGTTTTCTAATATCTCAAAAATCATGTTTTTTTTTAAATCAATAGTTAACACTTTGTCTATTTGTAAATTACTAAATTTAATATGGTGAGTTTTTGTAGGCGTTCGTCAGCAGATCAACGAGAGGACATCTTTTGTAGACGGCTCCATGATTTATGGTTCGGACGTTACCCGAGAAATTGCACTGAGATCAGAATGTAAGTATTACGACTGTCTGTATACGGTAAAAGCGGTTATATACGCGAGGGAGAAATTTACACTAGTTACACCGTCACGTAATAAGCACGTAAATTTACACTAGTTACACGGTCACGTAATAAGCATGCAAATTTCCCCCACGCATATAGTTATAAATATTTCATACCGTATAGCGGGTTTATTCCGCGGGTCTAAAATTTGGCGATTTGCTGACTGAAAGGTATGCTAATAATTCTAGCTGAATCAATTTTGGTGGACAGGAAAGAGGTGTATCTCTTACAAATACTTAAGTTGCAATTGGTTGTATAGTTGGGGAGTGAAATTTGGGCGGAAAGCTATCTAACCGCTTAAATAAGACAAATTTATAACCCCCCTAAAAAAAAAAAAACCTCTGTACAGTATGATATATTTTATGTTCAGTTACCGTATATTTTTCCCCACGTGTAATATTGAACGTGTAATTAAAATAATCTGACAGCAAAATGACCGCCTCTAAATATTAAAATTACTTGAAAGCATGATAACCGCCTGTTTGAAATAAAATCATATATAAGCATGGTAACCGACTGTACGCATTAGAATAATATGTAAGCATGATCATTATCTGCAAGCAATGAAGTCATCACCAACAAGCATGGAAATCATATGTAAAGAGTAAAGTCGTCGAAAAGAATGACAATCCCCTGTATGCATTAAGGTCATCGCCAAGCATTAGAATCGTGTGAAAGTGTGGGGGTCGTGCGAAAGCATTAAACTCGTTCTGTAAGTATTAGATACATTGGTGATCATTAGCGTCGTATTCCAAATTATTCCCTGCATGTGGAGTACGTGGGGCCGAATTTTTGTATAAACGCAATATTACTCTTTCTGAGAGCAGAAAATTGCTAATATCTAAGCTAAATTCTGATGTTCAGCAACAGCATAAAGCAAGATGCGTTCTTAAAACTTCAGTGCCCTCAAAAGTGTAACACTGATGAAAGGCTTTACATAATATATGTGAACTAACATTAAAAGGTATTACTAATCTGGACCCATCCTAGAGTCAAAACCCTGGGTTGTGAAATTCACCAGTTTTGTACATCCTTTTCTGCTACTCCTAAGTATGCATTTAGATTTTAACAGTGTCAGCAAACTTGGATAAGTCCTTCAAATTAATAAATTATAATTTTGACACCACCCTGAAACCAAACCCTTACCCATAGGATCATGCAAAAATATGGTAAAGGACTACCTAATTCTTCTAAATATCCATTTAGTTTCAATTTAGTATCAATAGCACTAAAGAAGATGTTAATTAAATGTTTAACACTATATACTTATATTGACCCCGCCCTAGTGTCAAAACCCCTACCCCGGGGATCATGAAATTTACAATTTTGGTAGAAGCCTTCCTGCTCTACATCACTATGCATTTAGTGTTTCTTATCCATGTGCAGTTCTTCTTGAAAATTATTCTTGAAAATTGGTCAATTTGGGAAGTTTTTATCCCGCCCCTAGGGCCCCAGGGGTGCAGGAGTAATGAAATTTACAATTTATGCCCCCCTCCCCTTGTCCTAAGAACGCTTCATATCAAATTTGAAAAGAATTGGAATAGCAGTTATCAAGAAGTTAAAAATATTTAATTGTTAACGCACGACGGACGACGACAGACGACAACCAATTGCAATAGGTCACCTGAGTTTACTCAGGTGACCTAATAAAGTCTGACATCTTTGTAAACTCCGTGTATATATATTGTATCAATATTGTAATGAACATGTACATACTAGGCTAATTTTGTATATTTGATAAAAAACAAACTCTTTGACTCATATAAGACGGTGCGTAATTTGGTTGGACGTAATGATTGCTTTCTTTATAATTCTAATGGATGGTTAGTTTGATATTCTAAATCTTACAATTCTTGGATATATTTTAACCACAGCCACTCCGGAAAAAGAATTGAAGTACACGTAAAATATATTGAATCAACATTAACCATTCACGACGATTTGGTTATTCAAATGTGGCATTTTGTATCATATTTCAGCACTCCCATTCCCCAAAAGATCAATAATTAGAAATGGAAATAATTGCAATTGTGTCATGAATACTGTACACTACGTTTGTAGAGTGTGATACTAACTTGGTTGAGAAAGAGAGATTGTGTAAGATGAAAACATATTTTATATGAATACTAACTGTTTGTACTTGATTCATGAACTATATAACTGTAGGTGTAGGCAAATGTCTTTTTGCATTAACGGACACCATTCCATTGATAGGGATATCTAGGAGTATGGCTGCTATATAAAGGTGGCACGTGACGTGTCGACGCTTACCATTTTTATCATTTATCATTATCATCACCGCTATCGTTATCTTGAATTTTTTTTCGAATACCGTGAATTTCAACAATTGACACAAGTCCGTCCATATACGGCTTGTAAAACGATGCTATATTCGATTATGTATATCACAAGATATTGAACATACATCACAAGATATAGAACATACATCACAAGATATAAAACATACATCACACGATATTGAATATACATCACAAGATATAGAATATATATCACAAGATCATCGAACATACATCACAAGATATCGAATATACATCACAAGATATAGAACATTACATCACAAGATATCGAATATACATCACAAGATACAGAACATACATCACAAGATATCGAACATACATCACAAGATGTAGAACATACATCACAAGATATTGAACATACATCACAATATTATCAAACATGCATAACAAGATGTAGAACATACATCACAAAATATTAAACATACATCACAATATATTGAACATACATCACAAGATATTGAACATCCATCATAAGATTATCGAATATAGCAACGTTTTACATGCCATATCCACACACGCTCTATAATGGTTTGATATTTCATTTTCATGGTATAGTCAATACATTATTTGCAATTGCATATCAAGATCGCTTTCAACATTATACATGAGCATATCATTCTAAATTCTAAAAAACAAGACTGAGTCCAAAAATTCGATATGCTACTCCTGGTCTGACCTTCCATAGACAACCTCTAAAACAGTTTGGATAAAAACTAACAAGCTGTACAATTTTTTTAAAAATATGTCTACATATCAAATGTGAAAATATTCCGAATATTCAGCTTATAGCTTTGGGTTAGTTATTTAATTGATTTCTAGTGTACCTTTTTGGAATGATAAGTGTAAATCTTCATCAATTTGGAACCTTGATATCAGATGCGATTAAGATTTTATTACATAGATAAATATATAAAGCACACGTAAATCGCAATCTTGGTATAGATTAACACTTTTATTTCTATTATCATTTGACTACACTGGTTTCTAGTGTGGGGACGACTCGCTGAGACCTCGAGCGAAAATCTCTTGCCATCACACCCTCACGGATGTCCAGCAGAAGTCATAACAGTGCGCAAGTGCTTCGTAGCAGGTATCCATTAGACTAAACATATGTTTTGGAATTTGCAACTTAGGATGGATATTAACTTTTGAAAATCTCTTCTTGTTTTATAGGAGATCATAGACCTAGCGAAACTCCAACATTAACAGTTCTACACACCACGTGGTTACGACGTCATAATCGGATTGCTGACGCACTAAGGTTCCATACAGGCATCACAAATGATGATATTCTTTTCCAAAACGCCAAGAGAATATTGATTGCAGAGCTTCAACATGTTACGTACAACGAATTTTTGCCCGCTGTTCTTGACAATTTTCATATGAACGTTTTCAATCTAAGGTCGAATCCGGTAGGACATGCTGAAGTTTACAACCAATACCTTGACCCGAGGACAATCAATGCGTTTGGCGTGGCAGCATATCGTATGGGTCATAGCTTGGTTCGAAACTCTGTAGGGCGCGATAGAGGATTCGGATTTATCCAAAAATTCCCTATCAGTGAACACTTTGAGCGTCCAGATCTGATGTATGATGGCGGATATGAATCCATGGCTCGGTGGATGTCGAGAGATCCCAAATCTGAATCAGACAGATTCTTAGTAGATGGACTCAGGAACAGACTGTTTGAATCCCCGCCAGTACCAGGAATGCACTCATCGGAAACATTTTCTTTCGATTTAGGAGCATTGAACATTCAGAGAGGCCGAGACCATGGTATCCCCTCCTACAATGCTTACAGAGAACTGTGTGGAATGCGAAGAGCATATTTCTTTGCTGCTTTCCCGGGCGGACTTATTAATCACTGTCCGGAAGCAGTAAATGCGCTTCAACATACATACAGGTAAATTTTGTTATTGCACATACATGGAATTTCTCCCAGACGAGGGAGTTTAAAGTTTTCACTAACTGAATGAAGGTGGAGGTTAGGGTTGGAAGGCCGTCGAATGTAACCTAGTTTTGCATAATTCGAGGGAAGAATGTATCTCCCATACCGCCCCACCCTTTACATCATACACAAATGTCTGTATGATGAGCAATTCTTGTGAGATATAGGAAATAGTCTATGTCATCATTGTTCATTAAAACAACTAAACGAACAAAATTGCTATTACCACCAACCCTGACCTCAAAGTAGCTAGATTACAGGAGCACGCCATCACTGACAGTCAACAGATACTGATAGAACCAAATGTTTGCTACTGTAAATCAAGGATTAAAGAATTTATTATTGTGAATAGAAGAATAAAAAGTTTTGGTATCGTAAATCAAGGATCTGAGTTATAAAGTGTATTAGATATAGGAAATATTCTTTCTCATCAAGGCAAAAATTCGAATAAAATCACTAGTATAAACTCTTACTTACCACATAATAGAAATAACAAAAAATTTGCAATATGGTAAATCAAATTGATAATTAAAGCCTTCTAACGTTAATTTTGTTGAATTATTTTCTATAGTAAGATGAAGTATTGAGTATTCGTAATACAAACATACATATGTATTTTCCATTGTAAATAAAGCTATCAAAGTTTTACTACAGCAAATCAAATTATATAAGTCAATAAAATGTAGTTTAAAGTATTTTATCATTAGCAACTAAAAGTGTTTGATGATTGATTGATTGATTGTGTATTGTTTAACGTCCCTCTCGAGAATCTTTCACTCATGTGGAGACGTCACCATTGCCGGTGAAGGGGTGCAAATTTAGGCCTATACTCGGCTCTTACGATCTTTGAGCAGGGAGGGATCTGTATCGTGACACGGGGCTTTTGTTTTTCAAGTAAGAGGTACTGAGGGTCTACTCTAATCCGGATCCCCACGGGATAAGAATGTTTGTATTTACGATTCATTTATGTAACAAGAAACTATGAAGACTGTTATTGAATAATTGTGATTACAATTCATATTGGTAATGAGTGGGAATCATGCCGACATTCACTTCTTCAGACACCCAGACGACATTGATCTCTTTGCTGGTGGTATGTCTGAGACTCCACTTCCGGGGAGCATTCTAGGACCAACCTTCCAGTGTATCATTGCTTACCAGTTCAGTCTCTATAAACACGGCGACCGTTTCTGGTACGAACGAACCTTCCCAGAAAATCAAGTGGCGGCATTCACCCCAGGTAAGTCTTGAAATATGTGTAAAAAGGGTGAAATGACAGTACGTAAAGTAGGCGTTTAAAATTATCTAAAGAAAGTTTGCTCCTATTTTGTTTTCATTTGCTCTTGTAGCCCAGCTTGCCCAAATCAAGCAAATCACATACTCAAAGATTCTGTGTTCTGTCGTGAAGGATATTGGCCCTGGAATTACCCATTCTTTCCAACCTAGTTTGATGCTAAGACCAAATATCGCAGGGTAAAACTCTCTCTCATATGTCATAATTTTAGAAAGCAGTTTAATGTATTGTTTTAAGCAGATTCAGTAATAATTTTATACCATAATGATATTCAACTCATTGTAGTAATTCCATTAGCAGTGTTGGAAACCTAAACATTCATAGCAATGACTTTAAAACCATTTTTACAGGAATTCACCAGTATCGTGCAATTTGCTACTGCAAGGAAATCCACTCGGATTTGACATAACTCCATTCGCAAAAATGATAGGATTAGAGGGACGCCGATCTCGACCGTTATTTCCATGGCTTTCTAATTATCCCATGCCATTAAATCCAGGCATGCTGGGTATTACACCATTTTCACAGTCCCTTTTACAGATTGGCGGACGTCGACAACCAATGTCAAGATTTCCTTACTAACCTAGTCCATTAAACCCAGGGATGAAAGGAATTCTACATTTGAAAGGTCCGTTGTCAGACGAGGATGTATCAAGTGAATCGCAAAAGTTTCCTGTCAATAAATCTAACGCAAGATTAATATATTAACAAATATCATAAACAAGTTTTAGCTACTGATATTAATATGTTTATTTGATACTAAGACACTTACTTAAAAAATTTCCTTGAGATATCCGATATAAAAAAGAGATTGATATTATATAGATAAATTAACTGTAAAATAATTATGAATGTTTTACCAATAGTTCATATAATCAATTTAACTTCATACAAATGTCAGAGAGAGAGAGAGAGAGAGAGAGAGAGAGAGAGAGAGAGAGAGAGACTATTGAATAAAATGCCAGTGATTCCTTTAAAAGGTGTTAAAAATACAAAATATCATATTTTATTTAACAGTTGATATATGTTACCAATTAAAACATTTTTCGAAAAGGTTTCGTTGAATAATATAATTGAATGCCCTTTCGTGTGCATGCTCTTTCATAATTTGACGTAAACTTGTAAGGACTAATTCTATATCGGATACCTTAAGCATAAAATTTTGAATATCTGTGCCTTGGACATGTAGTATATAAAACAAAACTTTTAATCCACAATAAAAAAAAAATCACCATAGAATTGTTCTTCTGAGACTTGCTTATTTTGTATACAGTTTTGAACATATTTTATTGATGAAATCAAAAGGATTGGGAACAAGTTCTAACAACTTACGAGTCCCCATCCTGTGGGGTGTAGTACTCAGTCGGATTGTGAAAGGTGAAGGTAACGAACAGTGATCAATCTCATAACTCTTATATGTAAAACTTATACGGTACCAATTTTGATACACCAGATGCGCATTTCGACAAATAATGTCTCTTCAGTGATGTTCAACCGAAATGTTTGAAATCCGAAATAACTATGAATTTAGAGCTAAATATAGTCAAACACAGCGTGCCAAAAAAAGTGAAGGCAAATTCGTCCAAGGATAAGAGCTATGCATGAGGGAGAAAATCCTTAATTTTGAAATGAATTTCTAAATTTTATAACAGCAATTAAATATACATCCATATTTTCAAGCTAGTAACGAAGTACTTAGCTACTGGGCTGTATATGCAATACAAAATAGAAACACGGATCCCTGAATACACCAGAGGTGGGATCAGGTGCCAAGGAGGAGTAAGCATCCCCTTTCGACCAGTCAAACCCACCGTGAGCTCTATATCTTGACCAGGTAAACGGAGTTATCCACAGTCAAAATCAGTGTGCCAAGAACGACCAATAATCGGTATGAAACACGTCAGACAGCATTTGACCCAATGATAGGTTGTACTGGCAAACTAGATCGTTATAACGACCATAGAATTTGCGAAATGCTGACTTCAAACGAGATCATTGGAATCCCTGTACCCTCAACTTGTTTGTCAGTAGTCTGCTTCGATTTAAAACTGACCATACGCAGAGCAAACTCTTGCATGTCAAATCAGTTGAGAGATATAAACACCACGTACAGGTGACAATGAAATATTGTCACATAAATATGGGAAGTTAACTATGGAGAAACTGAAATAAACCTGTTTGTCATAAAGTTGAGTTGTTAGTTTGCCGTTAATATCTACTTTCCAATAAAATATCTAAGTACGAAGCAGAAGTGGACGACTCTGTGGTGTCTTTTATTTTGAGTTCACTAGGATATATCGAATCGACATATGAATGAAAATTATTATCATTGTTAAAAGATAATACGTCGTCGAGATATCTAAATGTCGAATTGAAGGCCACAGCAAGAGATTTTTTCTTCGCACGTAGGTTTTGAATAAATTCTGCTTCATAGGAACATAAAAACGGGTCAGCTAACAAAGAAGCACAATTTGTGCCTATGGGGATTCCAACAGACTGTTTGAAAACTTGGTCAGCAAAGACCATGGAAATATTGTCAATGAGGAACTCCAGCATATTTTTTATTTCAACTTCAGAGTACTTATGCGTGGAATCAGAGTGGCGTTTAATAAAGTAATTGTTTGGATTACTGATCACTAAATAGTAATATTTGAACTTTCCATTTTTGCCGAAAAAGCAATTTCTATCATGTCAAAAAGTCTATTCGTTAATCTATCGTGAGGAATGGTCGTGTAAAGTGTTAAAAAATCATACGTTTTGATGTTGTTGAGTTGAGAAAAGTTGTGCGATTTTAAGTTCACTAAAAGTTCTTTAGAATTTTTTAGAATCTACATATGATTTACACCACATCTGGCATATGTAGTAGCACAATTCGTTTGCAGTTTTCTTCACAGCTGTTAATATTTTCGTGAGGAGCAAAAATATAAGCTTGGTAGAACATTTAATGGATCCAGCAATGTATCTTTGTTTTTCAGGGTTTTAATGCAAATTTAGGAATCCAATAAAGGTACGGTAACTCATATCCATCCGAATCATTGACTGGGATATTAAATGTGTCTAAAACTGAAGCATGGTTTTGAAGAATTTCGTCTTTTGAAAGGACAGTTGACGTATAAGTAGGATTACCAAAAGTGGAATTAATGCCAAGTTCGTTTAAAATACAGTTGTAACAATGAGCCTTACAAATACAGTGTTGTTATAAGCTTTGTCAGCTGGAACCAAAACATATTCCTCATGTAACCTACCTAATTCTTTTATCACTTCTGGTTTATTAAACACAAAAGGGTAGATGGTGCGTACTTTTGTTTTAATATGTCTAATGCCGGGATTAATATTCATCTTTTACTTTTATTCCATTCTGACAATGTAACAGGTTCGTCTTCTTCTTGTCTGATTGTTGCATGTCATTATTCACATTCATCTATGGTTTTCAAAATCACAAAATATTTCAACAAGTTTTAATAATGTAATAATATAAAATAAAATGGGGAGGAATGTATTGAAAATCAATACTATTTTAGGTTTGGACTTCAGTAACTTTTAACCCTTCTGTTGTAAACACAAATCAGTTGCTGTCTTCATTTGAGCTGACGTCTGCTTCATACCGCCGGACTTTAGAAGCCCAGATCCTACAGCAACTCATTTATATATATATATATATATATATATATATATATATATATATATATATATATATATGTGTGTGTGTGTGTGTGTGTGTGTGTGTGTGTGTGTGTGTGTGTGATTCTTTATATAAACTCTAAACACTTTTTAGATATATAACGACCGTGTTACCGGTCTTCTTCAGTCGTTTTAATCTGTCATAGCAACGTAACGCACATCTACATACACGAAAGTTCTATGACGTCACAGTAAGTATTATACAAATTGAAAAGTAACGTCAAAGTTGTTTTTGCGCAAAAAAAAATTGAAAAAGGTAAGAGTCTAATAATAAAATTAACAATACTCACCCGACCTCGTGGACACATCCTAAAATATGAGTATGCGTACAATTAAATATTTGGTAAATAATGTAGCAAATTCTTAGAAATGTATGTTCAAAAAGCAATTAACGTCTGGCCTAAGTGAACAAACAAGAAATATTACAGTAAGTAGTTAATCGTAAATACATCAATATTGTTAAAATCAGTTAAAACACGTTCTTTGCATACAAGACATTAATCATTAAAGACAAACTTGTTCCCTTTTCTTTATTCCGTATGGTACACAAGTATTCATTTTTGTCTTTCTTTTCTCGAAAGCTACGATAAATGTCATCTTTGTAACGTTTTTCAATTCCCATTGTAGAATAATCGTCAATACTATGAAAATCTGTATAGAAATGAATAGCAACAGGGTCATCAGTTTCACTTCTAATAAGTGACAAATTCAATACATGCCTTTGGTATAAAGTTACCCCAGGTTCTCCCACAAATACAATTTAGTTGCATTTTTTGCAAAAGCACTTCATAAACTACATTGCTGGATTTACAATAGATATGATTTCTGATGTGATGCAAAAGTCCTCAAATTGATTGGTTTTAATGACATATTAACATAAAGCACACATTTTAGCACCACACGGCTCGCATACATTTTCTTTTCTGAAAAATAGATTATTGTGTTTCTTATGTACCAATGTGTTTTTTCGTTTCGTTGAAATTGATATTTTTCTTCTGTGGAACAAAATCTACGCGCACGGAGCCCAAGTGCAAAGGGATTAGATTTTTTTTGTAGATTCGGGGTGGCTAGATGTGTTATTAAGATGCATATGTTTATCGGTGGGTTTGCAGTATGTCAGTACAAAGGATTCCGTTTGTTATTGAGATTGTTACATTAAGAAAATCGATTTGGGTGTTTGATAGACGCAAGTCAAGCTGAATGTTTGGATGTTTTTCATTCGCGGTTTTATGTAATTGTTTAAGTTCTTTTTCTGTACCCGTCCAGATGTAAAAAAAAAAAAAAAAAAAAAAAAAAAAAAAAAAAAAAAGATATATTATCAATATAACGTACAAAAAAAGAATGTGTTCCCATTCCCCCATGTAAACACAAGCGTAGTTTCGCCCAAGTTTTGATCCAGTCGCGGTCCCTTCAGTCTGCATGTAGTGTTTGTTATTGAAACTAAAATTATTATTGTTAAGAACAGCATCCCACATTTTTTATATATACTACTCAAAATTTGATAAGGATCACTAGGTCATATGTGTGTAATTTACCACTAACATAACAAAAGACATAAATATGACTCAGAAACGTGTTTACTCAGGTTATGAATGAAAATTCATGAACGGCATGACCTTTTATCAATACAGAATGCTTGAAATCTGATAGCAACATCAAAAGGCATTTCATTACAAAAAGTTAACAGCAAACCAGAGAAAGAATTACACAGTTTTGGGGGATAGTCCACCATTACACTTAGTCGATGAAGTGTCAATACCGGGTATGGCCTCCCCTTGCATCAATGACGGCTTGACAACGTCTAGCCATGCTGTCAATAAGCACCCGGATGTTTCCAATGGGAAGGTTGTTCCACTCTTCCACGAGGGCGTTTCTGAGCTCTGCCAAAGTCGTGGGTTGTGCTCTACGGCGTGAAAGGGCAACCTGCAGCATGTTCCATACATGCTCAATCGTGTTCAAGTCCAGCGAGCGCGCTGGCCAGTTCATACGGACAATTGTCTCTTGCTCAAGGTACTGCTCCACCACCCTGGCGCGATGAGGACGGGCGTTATCATCCATCAGGATGAACTCAGGACCAACAGCACCAGCGTAGGGTCTGACGTAAACATCGAGGATCTCATCCCGGTACCGCACCCCTGTCATTGTTCCTCTCTCCAGGACATGAAGATCTGTTCTTCCATCCCTGCTGATTCCACCCCAGACCATGATGGAACCACCACCATAACGGTCATGTTCACTGATGTTGGCATCATGGAAACGTTCACGTTGTCGTCGCCATACTCGGTGCCTCCTGTCTGTAAAGTCCAAACAATACCTGGACTCATCGGTGAACAGAATTGAACCCAATCGTTCTGTGTCCAAGTGACATGATCTTCAGTCCAGTCGAATCGCTCCCGCCGGTGTCGAACAGTCAGAGGAACTCGAACACATGCCCTTCTCGAGTTGAGACCTGCATTGTGAAACCGATTCCGTATCGTCTGAGTGGACACATTCCCCCCCGAGACGTTCAAGGAAGTCGTTACGTAGGCTGGTTGCTGTCCAGAAGGGATGGCATCGTGCCTGAAGAGCCACAAAATGGTCTTGGCGTTGGGTTGTCGACCTCTGACGACCTCCCACATGTCGCTGTGCTGCTGTACCAAAAGTTTGCTGTCGGTTCCAGGCCCTGTTTACAAAATTATTAACATAGGAGAACAAAAAGGGAGATCATCCCTCTCCTTGCATTAATCCATTTGTACATGAGAAGAAGTTCAATAATTCGGATTGAAATTTTGTACATCTTGATTGATAATTGTAAGTAGTTTACAAGTGATATCACAGCGAAATAGTTTTAAAATAGCTTGTTTCGATTGTCATTATCGAAAGCCTTTTGATCGTCAAAATAATCTAGCAAAATAACTTATCTTACGTGATAATGAAGACACTCTCTAACGCAGATAAAGCATCTGTGGTGCCAAAACCTGGTTTGAAACCAAAATACAGTAAAATTCGAATATAGCGAACACAGATATAGCGAAATTACGGCTATAGCGAAGTGAAAACGATTTCCCCGGCAAATTCTTTATATGTTCTATATAAAATGTTGCGTCTATAACGAACACGGATATAGCGAATTTACGGATATAACGAAGTATATTCCTATTCCCCTTGAATTAAAAATGAACGTAAAAATCACTTTTTATAGCGAATTTATTTTTTTCATTTTAAATTCTTTGTGATTTTTAACAATCGTTTTCCATTGACATAAAGGATCCACACTTATTACAAAAGTTCTGTTTGTATTTTTTCAGAAAAGGTTGTTAACGCAAAACAATACTTACACATACGTTTAGGAAATATATTGTCGGTATTGTTTACTATTCTCGTTAATTAAATTTTAATTTTGTTTTCATTTATTTTATCGCACACTCCTTTATTTGTGTAAAGCAACAAGTAAATGACAATTGCAATAGACGGTACATGTGTGTATTGCGCAAAATTTTGTTGACATTTCTCTCTCGACATGTTCTTGCATGATTTAATAATCTATCAAGATAAATTATCATATATAAATCAATTTGTAAATTTCTTGCATAAAAATATTTCTTCTCGAAAATATATAGGCTTCATTTCTCTTAAAGACAATACAAACGCAAGTATATCGATTGCTGCTTTCTTATAGAACTGATATACATGTAGAACAAATCAGTTTTATAACGAATTCGTTATATTTGAATTATGAATTCGCTATAAACGTATAACGAATTACGCTTATAACGAATTTTTATAGAGGGTCCCCAGAAATTCGCTATATCAGAGTTTTACTGTAAGTATCTGACACAATATTCTCGTCAGACCACTTCACCACCAATTTATTATCTAAAAGAGGTAAATATTTTTGACAATCAACTTTCCAGAGCTATTAGTGCCGTTAACATTTTCTTTCTGAAATGATTGGGAAATAATTCTCTAAGACCTGCATGTTAGAGATGTACCTTGATCAAAGATGATATTGAATGGAATTGACAATAATGGAGCAAAATATCACGAACTTTACATCTATATTTGAAAAGTTGTCAACACCTGACGATTAACCAACTTTCGCTCCTCGTATATGCAATTTTGAGCTCGGGCTATATCAGTAATATTACATGCAAACTTTAAAGGAAAAGGCAACTCCAAACATTTTACATGATAAATGATAGGATTAATTATTTGAGAAAGATTTGGCATACTATTATGATGATATACGGCCTAGATAAGCTTCAGTTCTAATTTGGAAACGTTAAAAATTAAATTCCCGCTATCTATAAAGGCTACCATGATGTGGAACTCTTTTTTATTCAAGACCACAAAAATCAATAATTTTGACGTCACACCGTCTGTTCCGGTTTTGATGAGATTTTAAGATCATCAAAGATGTGCATGTGGTAGAATTTACGAATATATTGTAAATCGGTTGATGCCGATGCAGTTAATTACACTAATGCGAAGTGGAGACGTGAAAAAGCTTGTGTTTTTTTCATCGAAATTTCTGATCCAACTAAGTCATCTGAAAAGAAAATACTATGTAAACCGTGGATCCATCATTTGCGTAATGACACGTTGAAGATCGACATTTGTATGAAGAAAAGTGTACCGTCTGCCTGGTCTACGACTCGACTTTTCTTAATTTCTTCTTGCGAAAGAACGGGCTCAAATCTATACGGCTCCAAACTAAAATGTTCGTGACTTGTCATGTTTACAGTGCTGCTGATGAAATAAACAGGAATCGACGATGTGACGTCATCAATTAAACTTCAATGAATGCTCTCTTAGCGGCGGGTAATTTTAAATATATGATGGTTTAATATTGATTTAATTGTTAAACAAGAATTTTCGTTGTTAAAGACTGTCATTTACGATATCAGTAAGTAATACTTTATTCATAAAAGCAACAATGTGAGTACGGGTGCCTTTCCCTTTAAATGTTTAAAGAAACCATTGAAAGATAATGTGTAGGCAGCGCCCGAAAATTCTTCTTAAAGGTTTTGTAAAATTGTCTCGGATTGCTCTTACGTAACAGGTTCTCTCTGAACTTAGGTATTTAGGTATGACCTCACGAGGATCCGGGCTAGAAAAGGTCCTCAGTACCCCTTGCTTGTCGTAAGAGGCGACTAAATGGGACGGTCATTCGGATGGGACCGCAAAAACTGAGGTCCAGTGTCACACGTGTGGCACGATAAAGATCCCTCCCTGTTCAAAGACCGTAAGCGCCGAGCATAGGACTAAAATTTGAAGCCCTTCACCGGCAATGGTGACGTTTCCATATGAGTGAAATATTATCGAGAGGGGCGTTAAACAATATTTTTTTTTCAATCAACAAGATTACAACTGTTTTCCGGACTATGCTCAGAGTTGAAAATAGATATGAAATGACAATAAGCGTTATGAAGGCGTTTACATTTTTCGTCAAGCAAACGTTCATCCTTACCAACAGGACTTTTCCTTTCAGAAAAAAAATTGTTAAAACATTTGACGGTTCTAGAACAAGATTAAGAGGCATCATTTTATATCTTATAGGAGTTGTGGGATTGCTCGCTGTTCGTTTTCTTCGCCTTTCATATAGAATTATACTGATCAATGCTGTGACCCAGTGTTAAAGTTGACGATTGTATTGAGTCGATTGTAATAAATAGGTCACTGACTTAGTCATTAATGTCACGTTTCATTTGTTCCACGTGCTCTTCACCCCACCTGTACTTCCGTGTCGTATTTAGATTACATTTGCATCATCATTATTATAAGAGTTAACATTCAAAGTGAACTCTACTGGTGCGTGATCTGGCCATTCGTAAAACTCACAGACGTTAAAAGTAAAATTCTTTGAAGTGTCGCATATTTTTAGTAAAAATCGTTAGTCAATATATAAACAAACATCGTATCACGTGGGGAAACCATTACGTCGTCATACAAGTGATGTAGAGCTAATTTTATCCGCTAGACATTTAGTTGTTAATCACCTCGGTACAGGTAAAAGATGTAATCTAATCATTTGGAGTTTGGGCTTGATATGTCGACATTAATATGGTAAATTTAAGTAAGGGATACAAGACTCCGATGATCTATTATGTCAGATACGGGACTGGTACGAGCCGCGTAGCGGCGAGTGATCAGTCCCGTATCTGACACAATAGACCATCGGAGTCTTGTATCTTACTTAAAACATTGTTCTATTTAAAAACAAATGCATTTGAACGCACGAAAAAAAAAAACCACGTACAAATATACATTGGTATAGACAAATATAAATGTTCTGCAAAAAATTGCAAAACTTGTGATATACTGATCACTAAAAATTCGTTTAGTAGTAATTTAACTGGATGTAGTTTCTGTACCAAAACGTTTGATAATCTGACTTGTAAATCTTCTAACGTTGTCTACGCCATTGAGTGTAATCTGTGTGGCTTAATTTATGTGGGAGAAACCAAGGGTTTACTTAATAAAAGAATATCGGGGCACAGATTTCAAATTAATAATGGTGGTAACCAACTTCTTTACAAGCATTTTAATGCACCGGACCACTCCATCTTGTCCATGAAGGTAAGGATTTTAGAAAAAAATTACCATCACACAAACAATCCTACATTAAGCACCCCTTTTCGTAGACAACGAGAAGATCACTGGATCAGGACCCTAGGCACTGCATTTCCATATGGATGCAATGATAATGTATATGATGTGGGAAATTTGACTAGTCCACAAGGAAATAACGTTAATGTGATGGGACTCTTTCCCAATACCCAAAGACGAAAACGCAGTCACGGACATCGTTCATATAAAAGACCAAGTATAAATGATGTCACGTTTGATTCACTTTTGCCTCACGTCAACAGACAATTGGGTCCACATCATATTCGTACAAAACTTTACTCTATTCCATTAAGGGTTTTACATACGTTATTTGAAGAAGCTATGGCTAGTCTATACTTGGATTTTTCAACACCTGAATATAGACTTAACTCTATGATTAAGGATGTTGCCTACCACAGGTTCTATAAACCAGCACGGACCATGAATGATATTCCTTCCAAATCATGCCGTCAGTTCCTTAAGCTCAAATTTACAAACAAAGGAATAGATGCCGTCAACATAAGCAACATTCTTCGTCATAAAAGGGTTCAGTTGTGTATTCCAACTTATTTCAAGTTCAAGTTTACACCCTGTATTTCCTACAACTATACTTCTACTATTGCATCCAAACTTTTTAATTATAAACAAACTTTGCAGTGCTTAGATATAGACCATCTTATACGTAATCCATCAACATGTTCTTGTTCTTCATCTTCTTTCAACTACAGTCCAGCTGGACATGTCATTACTGGTGATGTTGATATAGTTGAAAATGAGGACCTCAAATCACTTATTCTTAAAGGTCCTAAATACAGAGAACCTCGGTCTTTTAATTGGCGACAGAACTTCATCTCTGTTATGAGTTCTGTCGAAGATTATGCCAGACGATGGGCTAAATATGAAAAAGAAGAACTTGATACATTGTCAGAATGGGTTAAAAGCATAAGAGGGATATTAAAATCCCGCATTAGACACATGAAAACAAAAGTACGTACCATCTATCCTTCTGTGTTTAGTAAACTAGAAGTGATAAAAGAATTAGATAGGTTACATGAGGAATATGTTTTGGTTCCAGCTGACAAAGCTAGTAACAACATTGTCTTTGTTTGTAAGGCTCATTATTACAACTGTATTTTAAACGAACTTGGCATTAATTCCACTTTTGGTAATCATACTTATACTCCAACTGCCCTTTCAAAAGACGAAATTCTTCAAAACCATGCTTCAGTTTTAGACACATTTAATATTCCAGTCAATGGGTCGAATGAATATGAGTTACCGTACCTATACTGGATTCCTAAACTACATAAAAACGCTTACAAACAAAGATACATTGCTGGATCCAGTAAGTGCTCTACCAAGCCCCTATCTTTGCTCCTCACGAAAATGTTAACAGCTGTGAAGGAGAAACTTCAAACTTACTGTGCGACTACATATGCCAGAAGTGGTGTTAATCAAATGTGGATTCTGAAAAAATTCTAAAGAACTTTTAGTAAACTTGAAATCACAGAATTTTTCCTAAATCAATAGCATTAAAACCTATGACTTTTCAACACTATACACGACCATTCCTCACGATAAATTAAAGACTAGACTTTTTGACATCATAGACAGTTGCTTCTTCAACAAAAACGGAAAGCGGAAATATTCATATCTAGTGATCAGTCATTCAAAAACTTACTTTGTTAAACACCACTCTGATTCCACGCACAAGTACTCTGAAGTTGAAATAAAAAATATGCTAGAGTTCCTCATTGACAATATCTTCGTGGTCTTTGGTGATCAGGTCTTCCAACAGTCTGTTGGAATTCCCATGGGCACGAATTGTGCTCCTTTGTTAGCTGACCTGTGTTTATATTCATATGAAGCAGAATTTATTCAAAAACTTCTACGTGAGAAGAAAAAATCTCTCGCTGTGACCTTCAATTCGACTTTTAGATATATCGATGACGTTTTGTCTATTAACAATGATAGCTTTCATTCATATGTCGATTTGATATATCCCTGTGAGCTGGAAATAAAGGACACCACAGAGTCGTCCACTTCTGCTTCATACTTAGATATTTTATTGAAAGTAGACATTAACGGCAAACTAACAACTCAACTGTATGACAAACGGGATGACTTCAGCTTCTCCATCGTCAACTTCCCACATTTATGTAGCAATATTCCATTATCACCTGCATATGGTGTTTATATATCTCAACTGATTCGATATGCAAGAGCTTGTTCTGGGTATAGTCAGTTTTTAAATCGAGGTAAGCTACTGACAAACAAGTTGATGGTACAGGGATTTCAACAGTCTCGATTGAAGTCAGCATTTCGCAAATTCTATGGTCGTTATAACGATCTAGTTCGTCAATACAACCTCGCATTGGGTCAAATGCTGTCTGACGTGTTTCATACCGATTGTTAAGCCGTTCTTGGCACACTGATTTTGACTGCGGATAACTCCGTTTACCTGATCAGGATATGGGGCTCACGGCGGGTGTGACCGGTCAACAGGGGATGCTTACTCCTCCTAGGCACCTGATCCCACCTCTTGTGTGTCCAGGGGTCCGTGTTTGCCCAACTATCTATTTTGTATTGCTTGTAGGAGTTATAAGATTGATCACTGTTCGTTATCTTCACCTTGCATTTACGCCTTTCGTTTCTGATTTGTTTTTAATATTTAATATATTAGGAATTCATAAACTTTAATGGCACACGAGGTCAAATCTTGTCTTTAATTCACAAAAAACTGTTAGCTCATCATTTCAATTGTCATAATACGGTACTCCTCAAAAAAGGGTTTTGTTCTTCATGGAAAGCGATTCGAATGCTTCTATTGTCTAAAGACTGTACTCAACAAAACTGGTTTTCTTTTTTGGGTGAATGAGGGTACGTAAAGGGTGTTCGGAAAGAATCTTTTAGATAAAACAAAACATTGATTTCCCCCGTTCCGTTCTGGAAACCCTAATAATATGATACTGACACGTAGGCCTATAACTGGTATAAAAACAGAAGCCGCAGTCCTCCTTTAGCATTCAGTCCGGGTGCCTTGAAGAAATGGATTCAGATGATAGAAAAGTACATGAGTTTGCGGTAAGATTATTCAATATTTCTACAAATTCTCCTAAATATATTAACAATCTTTTTCACAGTGTTTATTTTGTTTAATTTTGTTGGATACAAATTTCTTTTCAATCATTTGTAGCCCCAGTAGTGGAAAATGTAATGCATTATAGCTCAGACCAAAAATCGCTCCTAAGGGGAATGTATGGTACGACAACGTCCCAGTCGGAGTACATCAACTGCAACAGATTGTGGCCAAAATGTGTAGAGAGGCAGGATTAGATGGGTTTTTTTTTTTTACAAATCACTCTCTTCGGGCTACTGCCGCCACACGCCCATATGCTGCGGGTGTTGACGAGCAACTTATAGCGGGAAAAAACTGGTCACAGGTCATCTGCGATTTGCAACTACAAACGCACCTCCGAGGAACAATTACACGAGTGTAAGTGATTTGATTCAGAAACCGTCCAGTGTCCCCACCGGAGCCGAAGAAAGTGAAGCTCAATGAAAGTGTTTCCTTTGGATCGAGAAAAGAAATAAACATCACTGCCGGGGATGTAACAGTGAATTTGCGACTTCAATGAGCATGTATTTAAATGAATGATTGTGACATGGATTTATAACTGTGGTGCCTAAACGATTTCATATACAGTAAAATCGGATTATACACGAAACACTCATTTCGTATAATTTACTGGAATATTTCACGCCTTGAATATTGTATTTGATAAGCAATAAATGTTTTCTCGCACAACGAAGAGTGGTCTTTGTTCCTGGTTTTTACTGTCAGTCCAGTATTTCTCATAATATTGGCCTGCTCTTAATAATACTGGACAATGTTCAGTACCGTATGAAAAATAAAGTACTGTCAAGACAAAGAACTGACGTCACAACAATGTTTTAAAGAGTGATACGGATCGGTACAATATCATCTCAAAATATAACAATTTCCATAATCTCAACTCAAATGTTGAGCATTTTACACATTCGCATCCAAAGCCTATCTAAACGAGGCAAAAATATCCTACCATATCAAAATCCTAAATCTTGAACTAGTTACCTTTAAGAATATGCCTTGATCGAAATAAAATATCGTCATCTTTCACCTGCGCCGAGTCGATATGTATACGCGTTGGTTTTCTTTATTCCAAATGATGATACACATCGGGACGATTTCAAGGTCACAAAGTAATATAAAGACTACTTTACAGTCTTTCGTGCACATACTATCTATAAAAATATGAGACTTATATATCATCAAAGAAAACTGAAGAAAAAAATCATCTGACAAACAGATTTAAACACATACATATACAGCTTGAACACAAGATAACGGTAATAAAAGGCGAGAAAATATTATGACATTTTCCCTGCGATACAACTATAGACCTGTACGTCGTGACGTACTTTTATATTGTGACGTCATATAGTGTGTAGTGCACCGAGGTATATTTTATGATGTTTGTTTTAACTTTACTCGGGATGCTTTAACCCTGCTGTGTAGTGACATTGTTAAAATACTTCAACCAAAATCGTAATCTTTTCAAAACGAATTTCGGACTGACCACAAAGACGACTGACCTGCATTGTCTAGAGAGAGAACACAGTGGTATTTGTTTAAGTTGATATCATTGCATGTACGACAAGAAGTTGAAATAATAGAAGAACTTGCTACCTTTTGTTTGCAGCCATCATTGTTTACGTCTACCATGTGTTTGGAATGAGAACCGCATTTTGATTGGCTCTAGTGTACGAATTGGACCCAATGAAATGCGGCCTCCTGAGTCCGAAATTTAAATAGCTACATTCGTCAAGGGTTATATTACCGCTTAAGTATACTGATTATAGTTAACTCGTTCTTTGTTTTCAACTTTATTTCAAGTCAGTCTTGACGCTCGATTAAAATAAACCTTTCTATTACCACATATTACACTCGATAATTTCAAGATGTAGACGTTTTGTTTGTTATCAGTTTTTGTAGTTTAGTTGTAGTGTTAGTTTCCTTTTCTATTTAGTTTTCTTTTCTATGTAAATATTATATCGTCCTGAGGAAGGGACAGGTCGTCATGAACATTTGACAATTCACTGTTGGTCGTGTCGTTGGTCAATTTTAGTGCCTTTTATATCCTTTTTTATTTGACCTCGTATCTACTATTAGATCCGACACTTTGAATGTTGAGTGTTGTTGGATTTTAGTGCTTATATATAAAATAAAAAATCCTGTCTCACGAGTGAAGTAAATTTTATATCCAACAACAAAGACATTGAATTTTCTGTTGATTACATTTTCTTCGGTTTCTCCTACAGCACTTTTAGCTGTCCCTGTATAAAATCGCCATCTTGGTTCTTACGTAATTTATTGGTGGAATTTTCAATCGAATCTTGTTAACAGAAAATATGTGTAGGCTACATATGCATATGGGGCTGAATATGCATATGTAGGCCTAATGTTTACTTCACAGCACAATTGAAGGTAGGTAAATACTATTAGAAATTTCTGTCAATCAGATTTTTTTCATCTAAATAACTACTCATAAACTAATTCTAAAAGCCCATATTAGACATACCTTTGTAGGTTTATTTTTATACTATGTGCTACAGAGCACATATACCCCCAAATGAAAAAGCCAAAATTTAACACAAAGATGCATGATCTCCTGTTTTATTAATGTATGCACCAAAGCACATCATACTATGCTATACTTTATATAAACCAATTTTTTTCATTTGCTGAGCGAATTTTTATAGATATTCGATTGAAAACATACACAATTGTTGTTTAATCTGCTCACATCCTTCAGAGAAAAAAAAAATCACAAAATATCGAAATTTTTGAATAATTCTGAAAATCTAAATTGTTTACATGCCAGTTCTTCTTTTAAAATATTTGGAATTATATTCAAGGTTAACAAATAAACCTGTTTTACCATAGTTGACCAGAGCTATTTTGTAAAATGGTCTCTTAATTACGTAAACCCCCCATTTTGGTAATTTCAAGTTTTACAATTCTTCTTTGCACACTTTGAAAATAGTCAAATGTAACAGCTAATACAGTCTTAAAATCAAGATTAAACAGAATATAGCAATATATATCTTTACAAAACATACTGAAAAGTTTGTCCTACCAGACAATTAGACCACAAGGAGTGGGGGTGCGAACCCCCACCCCTTCCTTTTTCTCACAATTTTTGTTGTTGGTTATTCTCTTTTGTTGTTGCTATCAATCATATCATACATAAAAATGCATACATGCTATCTCATACTTATAAAAAAATTAATGTAGTGTAACATACATGTAGATTCTAGCAACTACAGCTCGTGTACAAATGTACTCGAAAGTACTTATGATGAACTTAACAGGAGTTCAAATATTCAACAACTTTGCTGATGACTTCCTTAGACTTTGTAATTCTAGGTTTCTTTGAACCATACACAAACTCATTAAAAACAGTCTGAATTCTATTGTGGGGGTCACGCCTAAGTATGATTTTTAACTTGTTTAGGCTTAGATTGCAAGCTATGAGCCTTTTAGAGATCAGTATAGATATTGCATTGCCTTGTACCATTGAAGCTAGTGAGGACCTGACACTATAATAATTCATGGTAAACATATCTCAAGATTTACAATTGAACGCTAAATTTCACTTGTACAGTTCTCGTAAACTACAAAATCAGACAAAGCATTGTTTGCAAAATAATTTTTCCCAAGACATAATCTGACCAAGTTTTCTTGTTTGAAATTTCCCATTGTTTTCTTGTCAAACACTTTTTGTGCAAGTTTATATGTATCTAAGAAACCTAAAACATTTTCTCCAAATCTTTTCAGAAGACCAAGTCTCTGCAAATGATAGTGAAGAATTGGCAGATCAAAGTTCTCAATATTGTGGCCACAATAACAGGTTTTGAAGGACAGTCTGTTATAAACTCTACAAACTGGGTCAAACCATTGACTTGATCTGTTAAAGAGACAGGTTCTCCACGAAGAGTGAGTTGTCCCATGTCATATCTGAGACCTGTTGCAGCTGATGCTTTTTTACAGACTGGTATACGTGGGTTGAGATAAATATTGATGGTCCTATCTTCACAAACTGCAGCAATCTGTATGATGTCAGATGTTCTCTTGAAAGCAAAATTAAGAATTCTATTTTAGTCCAATGACAATAAAAGAATATTTGTAAGAATATTTATAACTGTGAACAGGGAAAAGGTAAACTGGAGAAAACAAATCTTACTAAGTCCAGTATTTTCTAAATCAAAATACAGCAAGCAGCTACTCTCTGGAGAAATCATAAGAGGCTCTGGATCAATGTCATCAAGATCAATGTCTTCCTCAAGACCAATTTCTGACTTGTATGATTGACCTGTTGTAAATAAAATTCAAATAAATAACAATGCATTTCCAATAATACAACTCTATAGGAGTAAATAAAACACAATAAATTAAGATAAAGTAAAAGATTATTTTTGTATCTGCTTTAACTGAAGTTTTACCTTCCAGTACATTCTTTGCTGCTTCTTTAGACAATTCTAGCCGACGTCTCTTGGTGGGGATTAAACTCTGTGTCAGACGCTTCCGTGTCAACTTGTTGGCAAGTCTTATGGTATGTTTCATTGTAAAACTGCCTGGTGACAAAGCCATTTTATTGTTCAGCTGCAGAAAATAATTGATGTAGTATATTTAAAAGCAGGAAACTTACATTAAATCTTGATAATAGGAATTAGTTTTGAATAAAAATAATTGTCAGTATATATCTCTATGTACACCTGTACATGTTTATTCAAATGAACAAAATTAGGTTTGCTGTTAGTAAAAAAAAGAAAGAAAAGGAACAGAACAAATAACAATAAATTGCAAAGAAAAACAAATTTCAAGATCATCAACTTGTAACTTTCAACACATTTTTCTACCTCTGATATGTAACAATTTCCCATATTCTTTTGACATACAGTAGCTGAAAGTCTAGCATACATATGTTCTGAACCTCCATAAACCCTAAGAACACATTATTTACATTTTTAAACCCCATATTTCAGATTCAATTGCAAGTTATCTGATCATATCCAGAAAAAAATATTTTTTCTCTAAATAAAGAGAATTTATCCAAAATACTTACAATCTCTTTGGGGCTTCAGCAGAGACCATATGGTTGAAATTCTCATTTACTTGGGTGGAACCCATCATGGCCGGCTCATCTCCCTTACTTTAACACTTTTTGAGTAGACTTTCTAATGCTTCCCGAAGTAAAGTGTAGGAGAGAGGCTTTCCATGCGGCAAATTCCTTGGTTTGTAATTGGTGTTTTCACCCCGGCACCAAGTTCCACAATATTCATGTTCACCTAAAAAACAACAAGTAGTTAAAATATTTTTCACTTTTTCATTCCTAATTTTGTAATGTCCTATTCATGGATATTCTTACCATACAAATGCGGAACAATTTTGCCAAGTTCAGTTTCAAGGTGTTTAGCCTTGCCCTTGTTTTGCTATACACAATAGGTAAAACATCTAAAACAAAGAAGGAAGAGATACATGTACCTATTACCTATCACACTTAGAATTAATGAGGGTTTTTTTAGACCACTGTTGTTCAAAGTATATTTTACTGAAATATTACACTTCAGAAATACAAACCTTTCAATGTGACCTCTAACTTTTTGATTTTTCAAAAGTTTATGGGTGTTAGCCAGCTCCATTAAAGCTCCTGTGAAACCTTTTTCGTATGATTTCTGTCAACTCTTTTTGTGATATGTGGGTCCACAGTTGCTTTTACACGGGCAATGGTTGTCGAGTCATTCTGCATGACTAAAGTTCCAACCTGTAAAATACAGTGGAATCATTTATAAGTAATAAGTAATAATGTAGTAAAACTGTAAAACCATATATTTGACATTGCTAATAGAATCAAGCATTCAGTAAAAATATACCTTGCACCCTTCATCTTGGATTGTCGTCAGCATTTCACAGGCCATGGCTGGCTCCATCGCCTTTGCTGATCCATGCCAATTTCTTTGACAGTTGTGTTTTCTGGGTGGAACTCCTTTGGCTGTTGCAGCTAAACACATTCTACATTTCTTACTCTTAGAAGAGAAACTTACAACCTTTTTAGTTTTTTCTCCAAATAGAGATACATAGCCTGGAACAAGATAAATATTGATATACAATTACACTTACATGTACACGTCTTAGAATATGCTACCAGTGGGTACATGTACTACATTTATAAGAAATCACAAACTAGGTTCTAGATGGAAAATCAAAACATACAACATTATCAAGAGGATATACCAGTTAAACTATTGTATCCTCTGCCAGTACTTCTCTTCTGCCAGGAACCATCAAGAGACATAGTTATGTTTCCATCACTCCTACAATGTGAATATTGAATGAATAGCAAGAATGTGCTATTACACAAAAATATACATTGAATACAACTGAAAAATTAAATATCAATTTTGGTAAATAAAATTACAGTTTCATTTCTTCTTGAAGAACTTCATTACAGCTCTGCCCTGCCATTTCCTCAAGATGTTCCCCACCACTCTTTCTCTCTGTTTTAGACTCTTATCTGTGATCCCTGGGATGTTTAGAGCAGCCAGAAATGCATTTATTTTATAACCACAATTTACCATACCTAAGATTTTAAAGAAATACAATGAAAACATGCAAAATAATTCATTCAGATGTAAACTTGAACATTCCTCAAAATACTGATAAGGTATTACATTTGGCTGTGTATTCATTTTAGTGCCTTTAGCGGAAAGCAGCTTCCGCTAATTCAAGTACACACTAAATATTTTGCACATGCATGCATAAATCAAAACATTAAGAAATGCACTAAATCAAATCTACACTAACTTGTTCAAATATCCATTTCCGCCAAATTTTGTACATGCTTAATACAATGCATTAAATGTAATTGATTTATTTATATCTACTCATTTACAAGATATAAATTAAACCTGCAACAAGTTTCCTGTTGACATCCCAAGCATATTGTTTCTTGTCTGCTTTCGCTTTATGCTTACTGCCAGTGGATGTGTCATTAACAAAGGATCAAGTAGGCTGTGTGAATTGTACCTGAAGAACCTGTGGTTGATCAAATGTTATCATAAAGGGTATACCATACTTTTTTTTAAATAAACCAGATCTTTGAATCACAATCACATATGCATTGATTTACAAAATTAAAAAAGACAAATACCTGTCCTAGTCCAAATTTCCTTTCCCCATTAGTGTTGACAAGATGAAGTATGTTGCCACACATGGTGCAGCCTCTATTCAAATTATCTACTAGTGTACCAGTTCTGCGATGCGTCTCCCAACACGCCACGAACTTGCTGCACTTTCTGACACAGGAGTACGTATGGCGGGGGTAAAATCGTTCTCCTGAGATGGATCTTCATTTTCAACATCTAAAATTTACACATTAAATCATTGATTCTTTTGTTACATACACCAACACAGTGCAGGAACCTCGCACAATAATTGTTTTACTTTTCATGACATGAAATTACACTTACCGTGTTTACTTTTCGAACCTCTGACTTCTCTAGCTTTCTCTAGTCCCTCGAGTCTGCGGAGGTTCTACGCTTTCTCTAGTCCCTCGAGTCTGCGGAGGTTCTACGCTTTCTCTAGTCCCTCGAGTCTGCAGAGGGTCGACTCTTTCACAAAGGTGCATTTTTTTGAACGAGGCATTCTTGTATTGTGAATAATGATAACTATATGATAAGTTTGGAGAATTTTTCGAAAGTCGAAGTTATAACCGGAATTTAAAATTTAAAACCGGATACGTAAAAGCAAGGCCTTTTGAGTCACTCTGGCACAAAGTACTGGAATGTTTAAGTCAACGCCTGACATAAAAAAGAATACGTCATGTACCAGAAAAAGCTACATAATTTGCAGTTCTTGCATATTGAAAAGTTTTACACTACATAATAACTTACCATATCATGCAACATTGTCGCCATTGAAGTCCAGTACAATTAAATGTATACAATTCACAGATCTATGTCAATTGATATGACGTGACGTCATCTGGTACATTTTATAGGCCATGACACATTTTATGCTTTGATAGGCGGATCAAACAATCCCCCAAGTGAAAATTAAGTTATTTTGGGTAGGGCCTATTGAAAAAAAATACTCCTACTTAACTCGCTATGAGTTAAGTCCTGTTATTGAAATGAACATAACAAGTATTGTTGTTCAGGCAAAGAAACCGAAGAAACATAACTTGCAATCAATTGAATTCCACGGTTTTGACATTATCTCCCCAAATACTTATTATGAAACTTTCCCTCTTTCTAATCCCTGTATATATATATATATATATATAATATATAATAGTGCGCAAGTGCCAATTGCTAGTCATGTCAACGAAAATCCAAACCCTCCCTCCCCTCACCCTTTTTTCTAAGCATACGTGCATACCATCCGTGTTGCGTTTTTGCAGTCTCTCTTTTTGTGTTTTTTCAGATCCATTTTGTTCACGTCAACGTGACTTGACTCTCCGCCTTCACGAAGCGTCATGGCTCTACGAATTCACGAAGTGTCAGTGGTCAATAATAGACAATCGCGAAATTGTGCTAAGCCTGCCACATATTTTGTTTCATTCCAGGTTCGTGGCCAATAATTGGGCTTATTGACATTGAATGATTGATGAATGTTGACAGATTGAAATGATTAATAAATATATTGATTGATTGACACATTGGTGGATTGAAATATTGATTGATTGAAAATATTGAGTGAATTATTGATTGATTGACACAATGGTGGATTGAAATATTGATTGATTGAAGATATTGAGTGAATTATTGATTGATTGACTGAAACATGCATGGACTATTGATGCTACAACATAACTATCCAAAAATCGTTGTAGATCATGTATTTCATTGCAGAGTGTATATGATATGCATACTGATGTTTTGTATTGATATGAACAATGTCGTTGAATTGGAAATATGTTGTTATTAAATAAAGCCATGACAAAGACTACCAATACGTGTTATTGTTCTGTTCTATTGAAATAATTCTATATAACGTAAAATGAAAGTTGTCTTATGTATTGCGGATAAATATTGTCGGCATGTAGTCATTTTCACACTGTGAAAATAACAACTTTTATTCAATGGATAAATTCCTGTATTTCACTGTTGGAAATGTAATAAATTATAGTACTTGTATTTCACTGTTAAAAATGTAATAAATATATATACCTAGTATTCTTCTGTATAACAACACAAGGCTACCGTCTTTACATTTCCGTCTACGAAAACATTTGTATTTAAATTTAAATGCATGTACATACATTCTCAAAGATTTGTTCATATCGATAGAAAGTTAAATGATTTATGACTAGTTTTCATCAGCATGTAGACGTTCTACAATAATTGTCGTGTTATTTATAGCAAATTCATTTGCTGGAGAAGGGCTGCAAAATTCAGTGAGGGATCTTTATCGTGGCACAACAGCTGTGACATGGGGACTCGGTGTTTGCGGTCTCATCCAAAGGACCGCCCTGTTCGGTAGCCTCTTATGACAAGCAGGAGATACTGAGGATATATTCTAACCCGGATCCCTACGACACCTTAATATTTAGATAATTGTTTTTAACCATGTTCTTATGTCTAAAACAATATGTACACCGATATCGTATTGAAGAGGAAATTCTAACTATTCCATGACTCTGTATTTGCAAAACATTTTTGTCAAATCAATGATAAACCAAAATGCCGAAGATAAGCATAATATGATAAAACATTAAAAAAATGAAAACTATATAACTACATATGTATTCAGTACCTGTCAAAGGTAAACTTACCTTCCCTCATCATTTACTGAAGATTAACGATACAGCAGACTTTACGTATTTAATTAAAATAAAACAGGAACAACAATATCAACTTTAAGTCATCAATCAATTATTTATATTCCGGGTTTACTCCGTTTACTTGATAGGGCTCACGGTGGTTGTCACCGGTCGACAGGGAATGCTTAGTTCTCTTTGGCACCTGATCCACCTCTGGTATGCCCAGCGGTCCTTGCTTGCCCAACTCTTTATTTTGTATTCCTTATAGGAGTTAAGACATTGATCACTGTTCGTTGTCTTCACCTTTCATTCACTAAAATAAACTAAAAAACATTAGTTACATTTTCACTTCTCTTTAAATTGTCCTTAGGGAGTTGATTTTGCGCATGCGCGAATATATAAAGGAAGCAAAGTGTGTACATGTAACTACCTCATCTCATGACTCGGTGTTGTGTTTAACATAAGTCGTGTGTAAACCGAAAATTCACACTATACCAAATTTTGTATTTTTGGGGGGTAAAACACGATGAAAAATTCCGATCCCCATGCCTCACCAAACTTACAACAAACACGCATGGACAAAACTACTCGATTATACTCGATCGGCTTTGCGATAGTTTTGTTATACTACTTGCCTGTCAAATTTTTTGGATAAATCGTCCAATCGTCAGGATATACATAAGCTAAATGTGTGCAAACCCTAATACTAAATCTACAAACGGACGTACGCTGCAAGTTTCGCCTTGTTAGTCATTATGGACAACTCCTTTTTCCTCCAATGGGCAGACCCACAAATCACGAAGTGAGATTTCATTTGTACCTGTGCATGGATTTCAATAGTGTTTAACATTTTTAGTGGGGAGGGGTTGGTCCTGTTCACTACATGGATTCAATTCATTATTTCAAACTTTTCATTCTTACATCTCCACTATTATTCCTTTCTGCTATATAAGTGTCGGGTGGTCACTTTGCGGAAAATGTACGTTGTCCAAAAAGTTTCAATTTAATGTGCATGGATTTTCACCAACTTCAGAAGGAGAAAAAATGTTTACTTTCAAAGTCACAAATTGTTTCATCGATTTAAGAATTTAAAAAAAGGATATTTGATTCTAAAGTCACATTATTATCTCACACAAGAGAATTCCGGATACACTAAATACATGTACCAGAAAGGAATGAATGAATACTAGCATACTTTTCAAAATAATATTATGAGGCGTCCTTTGATTCAATAGAATCACGTGATTTGTTCGCTCCATTGGCTAGATAAACAGCACGTGCCGTATGCGAAATATATATATTAACAGTATGCAACATGCAATTCGAGGAGAGGTAAATTTTTCATCAAATTGCACATGCGGTATATTTTGTCCAGTTTGCTAAAACATATATATTGATTGATTTCCTATTTAATTCCAGTTTTAGACATTTTAGTATGTTTAGAAAAGCAACAACCAAGGCTTGATCAAGCCCTGATTAGCTCCTAATACATCTCTCTCTCTCTCTCTCTCTCTCTCTCTCTCTCTCTCTCACACACACACACACACACACACACACACTTACACATCATTTATCATGTTAATGAAAAAAATCGCCACATTCTCACAACTTCGTATAATTCTTTTTTATAATTTCATCATTTATTAGAAAGTATACATATTATTTGGGATAAAATATCCTAGGATACTCCTGCATAATTCTCATCAATGGTGCCAGGGGCCCATTGGATTGAATGTATTTTATTATGATTATCATTTTATATAAGGCATATATATAATTCATATGAAAATACATAATATCACTATATGTATAATAACAAATATTTTTCGAAGTCATAAAAATATCATATACAACGTTGATGTAAATATATCAACAGTAGAATAACATAGTTACTCAAGGAATAATATATAAACAATGTAGTCCTACGTTGACCGTATAGTTATAATGATAAATATTTAAGGATGGTATATACTGGTCTTTTCACAGCAGTCAAGTTACATTAATTTACAAAGATGTTCAAAAAAATTATGCTCTTTTGCATTTATATACTGATGTATAGAACCATAATGATTTCTTGCATTATACATGTTAAAAGTCGTTTCACTTAAAGAATCTCATCTACATAACATTTAATGTTTGTATATTCTATAGGCTATATAAGTAATAAGTAAATTTAAGGATATGGTTTTATCATTTTGTTTTAGAAAAAAATCCAACAACAATGTGCTTCCATTGAACTTTGAAGGATAGATAACTGCTAACAGTGTTCCATGTATTCAAAACATTAGCACACTCGTAAATCAAATGTTTCGTAGTCTAAACTTGCTTACAATGTGTACATTCATTCTTTACATCTTTTTACCAATTGCTAATATATGCATTATTACATAATATGTTATTCAATAACTTATAACTGAATTCCGCTATCTGTTTGTCTTTCAAATCTTTAATTTTACATTTATAAATGTTTATCAAATTTGAATCACTGAATATTCTGAATTCTTCAGACAGTAATGCCTGGAAATTGGGTTTGCAAAACTTTTTATCAACTAAATTTTCATAAAAAAAAGATTACTTGATGTTTTAAGTATGTCGGTAAATCCAAGAAGGAAGTTAAAATTAGTGACATTTTGTTTATTTACACAGCTTGAATTGGAAAAATCGTTTAGTCCTCGAATTTTTCTCGTGATTTTCATAATAATTTTGTATTCACATAGCCAGTTAGATTTGTCATTAATATTTGAATAATGTTCTAGCGGTTTAAAAATTCCATCATCAAACAAATCACTAACATGTAAGATACCATATCTCGCCCAATTATCGAAGAAAATGGGGTTTCCTTTATATTTCAGATTTGTGTTGTTCCATCATGGTTGTTGTAAAATATCATCAGGTAATCTTTTATAAAAGTTTAGTTCGCTTTTACATTCATTAAAGCAACACAACATTTCTTTATAAAATAGGGGTAATTTAGTTTTGTTTAAATTCTCCGCATCAGTAGTTGAACATTTCAACATATAGTATATATCAAAGTTAAGTTTTCTACAATAATTATTTAAAATTTCAAGTAAGACTCCCTTTGAATTTAATAATCTCGGTATCCATGCTGCCTTTAATGCTTTTAATTTGCATCATACGTCTACTATTGAAAGACCACCTCTTGTTACATCTCCAACCAAAGTGTTTCGTTTGATTCTTTCTTTTTCGTATATTAATCAGAGTACTGATAATACTGAAAGACTGTGGCGTGGGTTGGAGAGGAACATGAAACTCAAATCCATGCACTGTTTCACTCTTGAGCTTATAGGGGATATTTCATCAATTTGAAAATGATCACCTTGTTAATGGAAAATGGCATTAGAGTCTATGACCTTGCCAGTTTGAAATATCAACCATTCTAGCATACTGTGGCACTAAAAACTTAAATATTAAACTCAGAAGAAGCATAGATGTTATTTTTCTTATTACCGGTCAAGATATCGATGATTCTTTTTTTAATGGTCTTATTAATTAACTGATAAGTAGGATTTTACTGTGTACCGATATGTATGGAATGTCAGATTTATATACTGTTTTTCAAAAGATATTTCAAATGAGTCATTCGTTATGTTTGAAAAATATTATTACATAAATATTTAATCTTCAGATTGTTCTCGCGCTCTATCATGTCATTCCAAAATGAATTAAAATAGATTTGTGAAGTTTTCAAACGATATCTCAAATATAATGTTTGAAATAGTTCTCAAATTTTGGTACATATCATGCAATAAAGAAAATTCTCGTATATTCTAATTGCTGAGGTAGTAGAATTTTCAATCATAAAATCTTACGCCTTCAAATATTATTAATAGAATTTATGAGTTTTCAGAAGATATTTCGTCTCAGTCAGAGTGTGTTAGTCGTGGTTTTTCCTGTACATATTTTTAAAATTATGTTTTTAAATTATCTCAAATACATATATACAAGTACTGTAAACTTCTCAATCATGTGGTATTTCAGTCAGAAAAAATTATCAAACTCAAAATGCCTCATATGTTTGAATAATTTCCATTTATGCTAATCATTAATATTTCTCTTGTTCATAGGTTTGCAAGTAGTTTTCAAAGGTTCAAATATTTCTCAAATTGTTCTCATTTGTTCAATAATTCTTACGGTAATATTGTTTATAGAAAATGTTTTCTTTTCTAAAGTCTCAAACATAGAAACCTCAAAATTATTAAAACGTAAATAATCTTAAAGGTAATAGAATGTTCGAGTTCTCAAAATATTTTGACTCAGTCAAAGTATATTGAATTTTAGTCGTGTATGATCCTAATTGTTTGTAACTTTTTATCCTATTTTCTCTCGTATATAATCCTAAATTCTAAATCATTTGTTATTCTTATCTTTAAATAGTTCACAGTCATGTAATCGTAAAATCAAATAATCAAGTTATCAAACAATATGTAAGAAGAATTCATGTATTTAAACTATTTTCATATAACTTGTTATTCAATAAATGTCTGAAGTCTTGAAATTCTTAATAACTAATTCTCAAAGAAACAGAATGTTGGAGTTATCAAGAAGATATCTAGAGTAGACTCGATCAGAGTTTACGGTCCCGTGGGGATCCGGGTTAGATAAGGTCCTCAGTACCCCTTGCTAGTTGTAAGAGGCGACTAATATGAGTGGGTCTTTCGAATGAGACCGCAAAACAGAGGCAGGTGTGGCACGATAATTGATTGATAGATGTTTGGCGCCGTTTTTGGCAATATTTCAGCCATTTTACGGTGGTTAATTAATTGAAATATG